>NC_085016.1:26123554-26126054 GCF_963854185.1 Sardina pilchardus | reverse complement strand
CTCCACCAAGGTCTGCTCCTCCTCCCCGCCCTGCTCTCGCCACTTCACACTCGGCTACAGCCACCACTGCAGCCAGCACACACACACACACACACACACACACACACACACACACACACACTCTCTCTCTCTCTCAAAGACACCCACTCACAAATACAGACACTAACTCTCTCTCTGATATACATTCACTCACACCCATACACTCGCATACATGCACAGGAGTTAACATCTTATGCTGAGTGATAGAACATAGAGCATAATGTCATAATGTGTTTTGGCATGTTCAGATATGTAACACCAGCTTCATTTTCAATCGTTTTTTCCTTTCATGAGCTATCCCTTGTGAGTTATCCCACTGTGTCTGTCTGATATTTCTCCTGTCATATCTCAGAATGTCACAGATCTGTTACAGAGAAGCGATGACTCAGTTGAATTCATATTCTAATGCACTCTATGCTATTGTTCTACCCTTGTAAGTCACTTTGGATCAAAGCATTAGTTAAATGAGCAAAAATAAATGTATTGGTCCTCTCTGCTGGGTAAGGCTTTGCTTTTCCAAATGGGGTCTTTGAAGTGCTGCCATGCCCCCGAATGCAGTTGTTTGCCCAGTAAATTGGGTACAAGTGTACCTAGCTCAAACGGGGCTGCTCTCTACCGCTCTGTGTGCGCTGTGCCACCAGCGGCTGCAGGCTCCGAGTCCCGTGGGCACCCCTCTCTTTCGGCCTGTGCCAGTGGGTCTTAGTGCTGCCGAAGCAGACGAGCATGCTGCCAGTCTGCCATGCGTTAAAGGCCGTCTCTTCCACTCCACTCCTGTTCATGCAGCACATCCAGTGAAACCCTCCATCCACGTCGCTCACCAACCCCCCACCACACACAGACCCCTCCAAAACAAGGCTCTTGCTAATGAAGATGCCTGCATGCCAGCCAGTCAGCCACACAGGCACGCTTCAAACACGGCCGTCCAAACACGCATGTTTACAACCTATCAAGGCTCGTTTGATGTTTGCCCTGTAGTGACAACCGTTCCCATTTAAAAAAAAAAAAAAAAAAAAAAGGGGGGGGGGGGGCATAAAACAGACATAAAATCGTCTGTTAGAAACAAGCTTGACTTTTTATTTTGTGTGCGTGTGTGTGTGTGTGCTCTTAGGTGCACTTACAGGCCATTAACGCCCAGCCGCCGCGACGCTAACGAGTTGCGTTTGAGGATTTAATTGCTTCTCGGTGGGAGGGGGGCCAGCATGGGCAGGGTTCATTGCTTGGTAATGAGGGGGCCATTTCAGTGGCCCTCCGTCGGGGAATTAATGACTAGCCGCCCGCTCATGAAACTCTCCACCACATCGTGACGTCCAGGAACGGCGCCCAGGAGAGGGTGGGGTGGGGGGGGTGATGAAGACGTCCAAACTGCCAAGGATTCAGGCATGATCTTAAAGAGTGAAGATGACACTCACTCTCTCTCTCTCTCTCCCTCGCTTGTTTCCTGGCTCACTCGTTCACCTCGCTCACTTATTCACTCGCTCTCCTCGCCGGCTCCCTGCAAGAGAAGCTAAGTCGAGCATCAGCGCCATGTCAGGGTCTCTCCACGCCACGCCGTCCAATCCGTCCAGGCAGCCCAGACAGCCCGCTGTGCCATCTCCCACACAAGTCACGGAGATCCGACATGCTCGCTGATGGAGCGCCACTGTTAAGAGGCCGAGGCCTCTCACTGGGGGTGGAGCGAGCAAGCAAGCAAACTGCCGCTGCTTAAAAGCCTTTCCGTGTTCCCGGGCAGAGAGGTTGGTTGGAGCGCGGTGTGGCGCAGCGGAGAGGAGCGGAGCGGAGAGGGGCGGATGTCCTGCCGTCCCCGCCCCTGCTGCCCAGCTCTGGCCAGCGCTCTCACGGGAGCCCCTAGGCGGAGAGGACGGCGTGGGGCGCGGGTGAACGCTGCGACCCACAGCAGGAGTTGTGCTCGCTGCGCTTCAGCCACCGGCCAGACTGTCCGCCTCCAGCCCCGCTTAACTGCTAGCGAGAGACCGAACGGATCAAGACAACATTGATTCTTGTTAAGGCACTCGAACAACAGTAATAAAGCAAGGGTGTGTAGCTCCATTTGGATTTGTGCTGCATGAAGAGTGCGGAAGCTTTGTCGTTCTTTAGCCGTACCTAAATATAGGCTTACATTATGTACTGGCTGTTTTGGTCGATGTTTGTTAAGCACAAGAATTGCACGGAGTTTGACCCACTGTACAGACTCAATTAGTGGGCGCAGTGCACTTAACAAGATGTCAAGTGTTCCGGAGCCATGGTTGATTGCAGCGCCTTGCGCAGTTGTCAAGTCAAGCAGTCCTGAAGCTCCTGCTTATTGTATGGCTTGTTCCTTCTGAGCTCACAGATCCGTGGTTGAGTCTGTGAGCTCGGCTGGCTGGCAGTAAGCAGCATTTGTTGTCTGAATGGTGAAGTCATCCGTTCAGCGTTCCAGCTCTCGTGCCACTCTGGTTTGCTCGGTCGAAAGTGAGGCTCAGCC
>NC_085016.1:26081054-26118554 GCF_963854185.1 Sardina pilchardus | reverse complement strand
ATATGGGATCTATAGCGGGCGCGCTATCCCACCTCAGTGCTCGCTCAGGGGCTGTGCTCTCGCTGTAATTGAGCGCCTTGATGAGCCTCCCATCTCCTCTTTAAGATTTCCACTCGCCACTCAGGCCCGCGTTAATTGCCCAATCGGATTCTGCCGTCCTCGGAGGGGAAGCGAGAGCTCCCCAGCTGAGAGGCAGGGAAAAAAGGTCGGAAACGGAAATGTGCCTTGTGACATTTAAGTTTGCATGTGCGCCGGCACACACACACACACACACACACACACACACACACACACACACATAGAAAACACCCACTCGCACACTGAAATCACTTCCATAGCCACGATCCATGAACTCAGTTCCCAAATGCGGGGATCACAGCCCCTGTGAAGGTTCATGAATGAAACATTCCCTATCAGGAAGCCGTGCTGAGATGTTCCCCTAATTGCACCGACATCCGAACGTTTTCCCCTCAGCTTCCCGTCTCCTTAAGTCTGTACACACACACACACACACACACACACACACACTGACACACACTGACACACACACACACACACACACACACTGACACACACACACACACAGATACATTCATAATAAAAATAAATAAATGAATAAACACTGTGGACACGGCAGCTCTTTGAGAAGACGGAGCGGCTCACGTGTCTGGATGAACCCTCAGGGCGTGTGTCCTGTCAGAAGTGCTCACCATCTCCTCTCTTCTCTTCTCTTCTTCTCCTCCCTCCCTCCCTGCCCCCCTCTCTCCCCTCCTCTCTTTCTCTCCCTCCCTCCAGATCGAGATTAAGATGAAGAAGACAGAGGGCATCCGATGGGAGAAGCTGGAGGGGGAGGGCACCGCGCCTACCGTCAAGCACTTTACCCCCAGTCAGTAGTCGCAACCACCAAAACACACACGTACACATGCCCTCAGACACACACACACACACACACACACACACACACACACACACATGCCCTCACACACACACACACACATACACGCATGCTCTCTCGCACACACACACACACACACACACACACACACACAGACACATTCACAGCACCCACTGCCCTGTCATGGCTGTCACCCCCACTCACATTAGCTTGGAGAAGTCAGTGTTAAGTGCTGTGTGAAAGGCCCTGGTAATCTCATCTCTGCCCGTGCACATTGTTTGACAGGCGCGTTGCAGGGAGCTGATTGAAGGCGTGATTTCCGCTGGCACCGGCTGCCCGGACTGGCGCTGCCGCTGCCGCTGTTTTTCGCCGGGCGCGCGCGCATCTAAGTGGGAGTTGATTAGCATGCGCTCGCTCATTATAAAGTCTGCTTGGCAGAGGCGACCAGCGACACTCTTAGATACACACACACACACACACACACACACACACACAGAAAGAGACTTGCACGCGTGGCGGTGGTGGCGGCTTGCGTCACAGAAGCGTGTGGGAAATGTACTTCTGTGTGTGGCGGGTGTTAATGTGAATGCGTGATCACAGAGCACAGAGCACTTAGCCTTATTGAAATAGGCAGTGTGCTGTAAATGGCAGCGCTGCCACGCCACTCTCACAGGGGGAGATTAGCGACCTTACGATCGTCTGTGGTTCCAACGCGCTTTAGAAATCTCCCTCTCTTTTTAGGGACTGACAGATGAAGAGATCAAATCACCATACCAACGAGAGAGAAGCTCATGAAATCACGAGATGTTGAACAAGTAGATGGCACCTCCCTGGATCCCGTTCTTTGACTGCTCAAATCTCACTCCTTCCAGACGTTCCAGACTAGACTTGGCCCTGCTGTGCCTAAGCACTCACGCGCCAGCCAACACTGCCAAAGACAACCATACTGATAACAGTGAAAGTTAATTAAAAAGAAAAGAGAAAGAAATCCACACCACTGACTATAACGACAAAATAGGACTGTAGGAATTCCCCTTTTAGTCAATATTCAACATACAGAGTACCCATTTAAACCCATGGGGGGTTTGCGGGGGTGGGGCGGGGCGGGGGGAGTTCGACAACCCAATTCATGAAGAACAGATGAAGGGGGCCAGCACACGGTAAAGCTATACAATGCAACACTAGCTGTGCATCGGTGCAGACATATTCGATCTTTCCTGCTATACGTCTGTGTATCGTAATAATGTTTCATCATGATAATTCTGCCTGAGCTACAGTACATGGTGTTGCTTTTAACCCTGACCACTCCTCTCTCTCTCTCTCTCTCTCTCTCTGGCCCTCGTCCGGCTGCAGACCAGTACCCGTCGTCCGGCCACCACACGCGCAACTGGGACAAGGTGGTGGGCGACATCAAGGAGGAGGAGAAGAACGAGAAGCTGGAGGGCGACGCGGCGCTCAACAAGCTCTTCCAGCAGATCTACACGGACGGCTCGGATGAAGTCAAGCGCGCCATGAACAAGTCCTTTGTGAGTTGAACTTGTGGAACTCTTAAATGTGCCCCGGCATAAACACCACTCTCGCTCTCTCTCTTGTGTGGGTGCGCGCACACACACACACACACACACATACACACACACACACACACACACACACACACACACTCACTCATACTCTCTTTCTCTAACTCTCTTACTCTCTCTCACACACACACACACACACACACACACACACACAGACACACACAACCCCCCTCCTCTTCTCTCACTTTCTAAATTTTTTCGAGGGAGCTGTTTCAGGCGGATCTCACTGAATTAAATAGACAGGCTGTTTTGAGTGACCTAGATTGCCTCTTGTCATGTCTCCCCTCCTCCTCCTCCTCGTCCTCCCCCCGCCGGCATTTTAATGCGCGCGGCTAAGTTAGCGTTATCGTCGGAGACGCCACGGCAGCTAGAACATTACCCCTCCAGACCGAGAGATAAAGATTTAATGAGCGCCGGGCCGACCAGGACAGGACTCACGCTTCTGCCTCCGCTCTCTGCTCGCATGATCCCTACCCTCGTACACACACACCCACACACACACACACACACAGCACCTTTCCCCTCTCCACTGCAACCCCCTCCCGCCCTCATCCCAGTCGTCCTCTAGCAAGACTATCGAGCCGTGCGGACGAGGCTTCGGTTCGTTCCTAATCATCCGCAATATCCAAGGTAGCTCTATTAGCAGTCCCCAATTAAACCACCCCCCCACCCCCACACACACACATACACACACACACACACACACACACACACATACACACACACCTACACATACACACACCGTCCATACTGTCTTAATTGGAAGAGGAGATTAAGAGTTGCGAGGATGGAGCGTGCTCAGCTTGCTGTAGTGAAGCGAGCGGTGCACTATAAAAACACTGGCCACTCGTTACGAGAGGTTATTATGGGCCGTTTGCTCCTCTCCAAGGAGCTTTTGTTTCGTTTTAAAAGCAATATGCTGCTCGTGCTGCTTCCATAACATTTTTCTTGGAGTGGATTCCTCTTGCCACAAAGAGCGGCTTGTGAGGGAGGGCAAGTACCCTATGGAGATTTATGAGTGTCTGGTGCATAGCAACGCCTCTCCAAACCAGAATTCCGAATATTCACCATGTTTTTGCCTCCTCGCTCTTCCCCCAAGACCCCCACCCTCCAACACAGGGAGTCTTACCAGTCTCTCCAAACCAGAGTTTTGTGTTTGTGTTATTCACTGTATCATTTCCCCCCCCCCCTTTGCTGCCCCAGATGGAGTCGGGTGGGACGGTCCTGAGCACCAACTGGACGGACGTGGGCAAGCGGACGGTCGACATGAGCCCCCCCGACGACGTGGAGTTTAAGAAGTTCTGATCGCTAACAGGAGGAGAGGAAGAGAGAGGTGGACTTTCAGCACTCCTGCCAACTGTTCGTCAAACCTGTGGCCACACCCTTGCCTCCATTTTGTCCATGTGTCTGGCCCCAAACCCCATACAGAGAGCTGGAGCACCATCACGCCCTTCACCCTCACTCACTCGCTCACTTCATCATTCATTCTTCTGGGCATGTTTTTTTGTTTCTTTGTTTTTTATCAGTCTTTAATGAGTGGATAAAATGTACATTTTTACTATAATAAATAACCCCAATTATTCTGTTGTTGAGTGTTCACCATGAAAACGGAACGTTTGAAAGAGGAAAAATGGTGAAATATTTTCATTTTCTTTCATTTCCTTCTCTTTCCAAACTTGTTTTGGCTCTCACTGTCCTCTCTGCATTCATCGGGATCCCTGAGCACATTGTTCATCTCTGCACATACAGTACATCGTTATGGAGGCATCTCCATCCCTTTTAGGACATGCTTTGGGGATTGTCCAGAGTTAAAACAGAATAAAGTGTAAATAAATATTTTTTTGCTTGGTCCCCATCTTTTGCCTGTTTTTCTTCATTATCCTTCATTAGATACTGATTGACAGATGAGGCTAAGTGTGCTCATAGGTATATCTAAATCAACACATCAATTTGATCCCGTTTTAATTGCAGCTTTACTTGTACATGTACATAATAATCTATTTAATCATGCAGTTATTGATGCATTACATTTATATACATTAAATAATGTATAGTCTGGGGGAGTGCATCTGACAAGACTCGAGCACAAATGGATATTAAAGTAGTTGAAGACTTAAGTTGTTTTCATCACTGTTGACAGGTTCTTTTTTTTTTTACCTTTTCAAGGAAACATCACACTTTCACACACTCCAAATAAAAAGGCAAGAGCAAAGTGTCACTTGTTTCCCTGCTTGTTTGCGGCATAAGAGGGAGGAACAGCACTTAGAGCCGGGCCGTGTGCTGAGTGCGGGTGACTCGGTGCCTTTTAGGACTGTCAGATAGCGCATAAACATTCATGAATGTGCTGGAAAACAGCTCCGAGGGCCCTTTGATAGTAGGTTAAGTGTAAATTCACAGCACACGTTTCATCTCGGGCGCTGATCAAAAGGCAAGTTTTGCGGCCTGCGTTTTAACAGTCTTCTCTCCGCTTAAAGCTCCCTGGCAACATCAAAAGGAGCGCCATCCATTTGCATTATGGGTAAAATCTCAGACCAAGGCTGTGGTGAAATGTGAAATGTGCTGCTGCGCGTTTTAACCCTCCGTGATCCCTGCCCCGACGTATTAGCAGCCATCAAGTGCAGAGGATTAATGCAAAATACAGCATTTAACAAGAATGCATAATGCATGGACTTAAAAAAACAAGAACTTTTATTGTTTGCTGCTGCATTTTTAAAAGGCACTTTAATACATATGATGTCATATAAAGACAGCATAGGATTCTCTTGCATTACATCTGAAAGAATATTGTGGAATATCAATTGTTTCCAAGACAGAATATTTTAAATACAGTAATAAGAGTGAATGCACTACCTCTGCTGTTCTAAAGGCTAGCAGTATGCCGATGAAAAATTGCACATGTATTTACATAAAGAACATACAACATATTGCATTTTGGAATACAATTAAGATAAAGATACTTTCATAAATACAATCTGTTACTTTTGTCTTCTTGAATGAAGGTACAAAATCTTGAGTGTCTTAATGAAAGCCAATATAAAATGCCCATTTAAGTTTTCCAAGGAAAAGTTAGAATTATGATAAAGAAACTTTGTCCCCATCCTTTGGGACTATGATGCATTTTGCTTTGAAAAAGTTACATCTGTCATTCTCTGCCATGTAATTCTAGCTGAAATGATGAGACACATGAATTGCCTGTACGGATCACAACTCACACAAAATGTGTTGCTTCAATGCCAGAGTCTGCACAAGGTGTTGAGGGAACTCTGTAGTACACTCTCTCACTGGCCATACACTCTGGCACACACAGCACGGAGGTGTTAGCGCTGCTTGGTGCCAGCGTCTTAGAGGATGCCCAGGATGCGCCCGACCCACCAGCGGCAGGGCATGATGACGCGGCACGCCGAGCGGCAACCGCGGTAGTGGTAAGGCCAGGGGTGGTAGCCGCCCAGGGGCTCGCAGATGCGCTGGCACTGGGTGTAGCTCCGCCGGCACTCCGTGCAGCACACGCCGGTGTGGTCCAGCATCGGGTCAAAGGTCATGGTGCCCTCCTCGCCCTCCATGCCGCGCTGCAGACGCAGAGATGAAAAGATTAAGAGACCAAGCATCACATTAATGGGCCTCCAATGAATGTTGAATTACAGCCACAGGGAAAGGAAGGTAGCCATGCATTCACTTCCAATGTTATATTTCTATAGGCAAATGCCTCCCTTTTCATTCACTACTTGCAGTAGCCTATGGTGCCCATGTGGATTTCTATCAGTATGTGCGTTTGCCTGGTTTGAACCCATGCCATGACCTTGGTGGTGTTCACACCGTGCTCTACCAGTTGAACTAGAGGCACATACTGTAATATCTTATAATTTCTCAAAACAAACGCCTAGATAAATAAACATATCTACTAAAATAGATTTAATATTGGGGCATCTATTTTCCCTCATTTGAATCCCCTTAGTAGTAAGCCATGTGGGCTTTCACAGTTTCCTGTTTCTCTTCCAGAGATAACGTCAGATCTCTTCCACACCTCCTCTCTCTCTCCCTCTCTCCTTCTCTCTCTCTTTTCTGTTCTGATCCAGCCACAACATCTGGCCCTCCGGGGTTCTAACTGGCCATGATAGATTTCACACACACACACACACACACACACACACACACACACACACACACACACACACACACACACACACACACACAAGCAAATATGTATGTGTCCCAGTTTTCCCTCCTTCCCTTCCCTCCTCTTCCCCTCCCCTCTTCTTTCACAGAAGGGACGGGCGGGTGCAGGGATTAAGAAGGGATTGGAGGCTCCGGAAGGGGTTGAGGGATTTGGGGGAAAGGGGGTATGCTTTGGTTTGGTTTGGGAATGAGGATGAGAGGTGGGGGTGCTGGTGATGGGGGTGTTTTGGTGAAGGGAGGGATGGGGGATGAGGGTGGTGGAGGTTCGGGTGGAGGCGGGGGGGTTCTTTTGGTGAGGGGAATTGGGAAGGTGGGTGTGTGTGTGTCTGGGGTGGGGGGTGGTGGGGGCAGGATTTGCAGGGCAGTGCAAACACAAAGACTGTGGGAAGGTGAATGGAGCAGTGTGCTGCCCTGTGCAGCCGGCTTGAAAGGGGGCCCGTGAGAATAGCCGGGGTGACAGGCGCGGCCTCTCCGACTGACCCCACATCTGCTCTCCTTCTCACAGCTGCCCGCTACACGACGCAGCGCAACCCGACACGCCGCGCCACTCACCCTGTGCCACACAGACAGGCGGCCAGGCAGACAGCCACCCTGGCCTAGTCTGGTGCTCGTCCCAGAGCTAAACCTTCACATTCAGATACGGCCACAGAAATAGAACTCACTATAATCCTTCCCATGCCATTAGGAAACAGCAACAGCTATCACAATAAAAAAAAATACACTTCAGTTCAGTTTGCCCAATCACCGTGCAAGACTTTAAAGAAACCGCCCAAAAGTTGGAGACCTACTCCTTTGACTGATTATATATTGATGTGTGTGGGGGCCAACCTTCAATGCATGAAAAAAATAACTTTGCCTTTCCTTTAAAAATCCCTTTGAAGGGGCTGTGGTTGCACAGTGCTACAGTGATACAGAACTGGAAAACATAAGGCTCTTTTTTCTTCCATTAGGACTTCTTCCGAATCCTTACTTTTTTGAAGACAGGCAGCCCAGGCAGATGAAAGCCAGCCATCTACCGCACATGGAGATGGAGACAGGTATTTGTGAATAAGACTGCTTAATAAGTCTCATTGTCAGTCCCTGGACTTTATTAAATGGACGCAAAGAAGGCCAATCATTTGTTCTTCCTGGGATCTTAAGTGATTCTGATCTAAGGAGAAAAAGCATTCTGTCATCCCGCGCCTGCCGGAAAAGAGTATCTGTTCTCTCTCACGTCGACGAAACCAATCTGCCTCCTCAGCCACTGCAACGCGCGGGCGAGAGAGAGAGAGAGAGAGAGAGAGAGAGAGAGAGAGAGAGAGAGAGAGAGAGGAGAGAGTGAGAGAGAGAGAGAGAGAGAGAGCGAGTGCTGCATAAGTACTTCAGTCAGCTGCTCTGGCATCCCCCGCTCACAAGCCATCAATTAATAAACATACAAGAGTACGAACGAGTCGTATTTTAATTTGACTAGCGTTTTTTTGCACCAAGGAATCTGTCACTGGAGAGAGAGAGAGAGAGAGAGAGAGAGAGAGAGAGAGAGAGAGAGAGAGAGAGAGAGAGAGAGAGAGAGAGAGAGAGAGAGAGATGAACTTGAGTATCATGCGGAGGGATTTTCAAATGTCAACCAGTGGACTGACTGACATGATCCAGCGCATGACCTGAGGCTGTGGGAGACTTTTATTTGAAACGACAAATACATATAAATGGATCCCCCTGGTGAATAGCAACTGAGTCCTTATTTATTTAAATACTCCAATCACCACTTAACTGTAAACATACAACTGTGCCTTGTTGCGTTGTATATGAGTGTGAATGACACGAAAGCCTTAATAGTATTCAGACATGCAAATAAGGTGGAGATGGATGTACTCAGGTGTATAAGATACATTATGCAGTTCCCCAAAGTCTGTTGAAATACATGCATGTTAATAAACGCTATCTCCAAAGGAGACAAGGAGGCTGCTATTTAAAGGCTGAGGACAGCCCTAATGGTCCCAAGGATCGTTATATATGTGTGTATTACTTGTGTTTAGTAAGGTATTTGTACCAAGACCTGTGGCTGACTCATTATTTACGATTATGCACATAAATCATCCTCAATCATGTTTTTGGTGCAGACGACACAAGAGGAACAGACGCACATTAAGGAGACACTGAGAGATGCGTGTGTTCTCTGCGGGGTTGGGCACTCACGTGGTAGGGGTTCTCAGGGTTGAAGGGTGGCTCCTCCTCGTCCTCCGGACCCACCACCTGGCGCCTGGCACGCGACGGCAGGGCTCTCCTCTTCTTCTGGCCGCCTGCGCCAACCATCCAAAGCACAATTCAGAAACAAGTCAGAAGCTCCTGCGTGCTGCTTTGGTGTCGGGCGCTGCACCCAGTTGTCCCAAAGTAGCACAGGGCCTCGTTAATTCACTGTGAAAGGGACTCTGCAGTCGAATGCAACAAAGTGCGATCGATTCTAACAGGCTAGTCATCTCCCTCCTGGGTTGACAGAGAACCTGTGGCTTGCTGGGGCTTTATGAGGCTCCAGGTAATTGGCATTTAAAACCACAGAGGAAAGGGGGACAAGAGACACAAAAGTCAATTCTATCAAATGGAGTTCGACGTCTTCTAGAGTTTCTTCGTTACATAGCCAAGCCAGCTTCAAGATTTAGGTCTAATCTAAAATGTTCAAATCTCTTGGCTATGTAATGAATCAGGCTACCACTGGTGTCCACATTTTGAGGTTTATATTTCATCTGTTAACCTAGAGAAACAGTGAGAGGTCATGCAGGATCTACAGCTTATTAGTGTACAAGTGATAAGAGATGAACCACACAACATGGAGCACCTATTTATATTTTGTTGTTGTTGTTGTTGTTGTTGTTGTGGCAGTGACATGTAAAGCCCCATGGCTCTTCCTCATCTCTTACCTCTCCATCTGCTAACCTTCAGCATCCCTAAATAGAAAGCAAATGAGGGTGACGGCGTACCGTTGGGGTAGGTGGGCCGGAGCCAGAAGATTGGCAGGTCGGCGCACAGGTCCAGGATCTTGGTGCTCAGGAAGCTGCTGTCCTTGAGGGGCGTGTCCGAGGCCACCCAGATGAGAGACTCCTCCTCAAACTTGGCCGGCATTATCTCGTCCTCCTGGGGGAGCGAATGAAGTGAGTGCACTGTTAAATCTCTCTCTTGGCAGGAGGAGGCCTTTTTTCTCCTTCCCTGGAACGGCCTCTCAAGAGCATCACGCGATACTTTGCATTAGTTCTTGTCCTGAGCTAAAGCACACAGGTTAAATAGAGTGGGAATGAGAGAATATGCTCCTACAGAACAAGTGGCACCTCATAAAGCAGGCTGAGGCTGAGGCTGATGGGAAGCTGCTGGAATGCGTGGCTGTAATCGTTGCTGGCGTCGTACGGATAACATACCATGGCAACTATTTTCAGAGAGGCGTTTAAGATCTTTGTGTACATCTGTTCAATGCATATTCAACCGGCTCTGTGCACAGCACACACCACGTGTAAACACACACACGCACACAACCACACTTACACACACACACACACACACACACAAACATACTGCTTATGCATGTATGTGTGTACCTATAAATACATGCACGCAGCACACATATTGTTTGGGGTTGGTGTGCGACGGCTGCCGAGTGGCGTGAAGACATGCTTTTGTGAGCACTCATTCTCACGACTCCGGTCGCCTCACAATGAGAGCATTCATCCATTTCCCACTTTTCCTCCACGCCGGCTCGAGCGGAGCGCGGAGAGAGCGAGCGAGCGAGCGCGGCGGAGAGGAAAAGCGCTGCGAGGCTGCCGCCGCCACCGCCGCCGCTGACAGGACCACCCTTATCTGCGCCGTGCAGCTCGCGCGCACAACACATGAATATTCACACGGCCATTTGCATGCAATCACTTCAAAATGGATGCGTGCTGGGGGAGGAATTTGGATACGGCCAACTTTGCCTTTTTGCAGCGGCGGTGGCGGACGCTATTACGGGGTGGGGGGGGGAGATGCTGTGGAAATGCACAGGCCGGGAGAGAGAGACAGAGAGAGAGTGAGACAGAGAGAGAGAGAGAGAGAGACAGACAGAGAGAGACAGAGAGAGAGAGACAGAGAGAGAGACAGACAGACAGAGAGACAGAGACAGAGAGAGAAAGACAGAGGGAGAGACAGAGAGAGAGTGCGAGAGAGAGAGACAGACAGAGAGAAACAGAAAGAGAGACAGACAGAGAGAGACAGAGAGAGAGAGACACAGAGAGAGAGAGAAAGACAGAGGGAGAGACAGAGAGAGAGTGCGAAAGAGAGAGAGACAAACAGAGAGAGAGAGAGAGAATGCCACAGCTGGCTGTTCGGGATGCATTAACTGTCTAATTTGGAGATTTGGCGAAGGCAGCGCGCCCTACGAGGGGGCCGGGGAGCGCAGGCAGGCTGGGAAGAAGCACCTCAGGCACTAAACGTGGGTCTAAAGAGGCTGAACGCGGGCCAAAAGCAGGGGACACACGTGGGTCTAAAGAGGCTGAACGCGGGCCAAAATCTGGGGACACATGCACAGTCTTTCACTACAGAAAAGGTTTTGTGGAGGATATTTCCACATGAACACAAAAGGGAGGCATCTATCACTTCCGAATGGTTTTGTGGAGAATATATCAACATGAACACAAAAGGCAATCTGACAAGCAGGGGATGCTGTCAGTAATCGATTAGAATTGTTTGAGGATATAAACATTAAAAACCTATTCATGAGAGCCTATGATGGATTTTAGGTCCAATCTTACAGTCACTTAATCAGTCCAGGATAACACATCATAATGTTACTTAAGGAACTGCAATCAGGTTGCTCTGAATTAGGGCTTAGTGCTAACTATGTTTGTTATTCATGTTTCTCCTTCCATACAATGCAACACACGACTGCGGCTTACTCTGTGAAGGGAAAAAGACATGCATTACATAGCTAGAAAGCATGCACTACATAGCATGCATAGCTGGAAGGTATACACTTCTATGCTAATGAAGACAGTTGAGGAGAGGTAACACAATCTGTGTGGATTGGAGAACAACCTACCAAGTCAAACATCAATGAGTCCTTGTTCAGGCTCTCCACGTCAGGGAGCTGACCCTTGGCTTGAGTCTTGATATAGCACTTTTCTCCACCGGCGAAGCGGATTCCAGTGATACCCTGTCAACAAACGGTGCCAAGAAACGTACAATGTGAAGGGCTAGTTCTCAAAAAGAGTCATTATGTGGCAGCGCAAAGAATCACTTTTAGCTGTGCCAGTGGTGACACTGATTATGAGTTAAATAATTCATTTATTCAACTGTGACTCCAGAGAAATGAGGCTCAAATTTCAAGTGCTTCAAACAGATGACCCTTAAATGGATTTGGCCCTGACCAACACTGAATCCGTGATCAGCTTTTATTCACAGATAAGCGTCCTTGACCATGACTCTTTATGGGCAATGCTGTTCCAGATACAGGACTTCAAACCTACAGGGAACACAATGGAGGAATTGGTATTTACCCTGTGATGTCCATTTTCAATGCACCAGATACACCTAGATACACCTTCAGTGCACCTGATACACCTTTAGAGTTGTTTTTCAATGGAAAACCATGCTATATAGGGTAGCCACCCAGTGCATAGAAAAATAATGAAAGTGTCATGCTCCTGATTCCTGAAAATGACATAGTGCCCGGTGGCCATGGCAGACCCCACTCTCCCCTGTATAAGCCAGGGTATAAGCCAACTCCATCAAAAGGAGTTGAAGCCATCATTCTAAGGTACAAAAAACAGACATAGTGTTTTGTTATACAAATGGCTCAAGGGGCTCAAGCGGCGACTTACGATGTGAAAGTCATGGACCTCCATGGCCTCATCACTTCCGCTCCCCGTGCGGAACCTCTCCAGGTTGTTGACAGGGTCAATCTCCATGGACCCCTCCTCCACCTTCCCATTGATGCTCATGCTGTAGTGGACATTGTACACCTACAGGAAATTCCACAAGTCAGAGATATGTCAGAAATGCCTTCTGGCAAAAAAGAAAGAAAGAAAGAAAGAAATCCATGTGATTTCCTTTCAACTAGTGAATTCAAAAGCACTTCACATTTGCATGTACAGTATGACTGTATGTTATGATCGTTGCAGCAGTAGACCACATCTAATCGGCCATATCATGTTTCACACTTGGAGTTTGAATATTCATCACCCTGGAGACTAGAGAAAACATAAAGCGTGAAATATCTCTGGAGACAGAAATTTAACATACAAAAGACGAATGTCCTTGCTGAGTTCTAGTTTGAAACACCATTTCCTTCTGAAAGTTACATACAGATAGTCTCCAATAAAACCAGTATGATGGATTCAAGTTATTTTTCATGTTATCCAGTTTTGCCATTCAAACTATGCATTCCTGTATATATACATATAAATCGAGAGAGGTTTCATACCACTTTCAAGGTCATCAATTCCATATAGAGGTGATAGGAGACAAAAATAACCAATAATAAATTAAGTTTACCACAAATATTTAACGTAGTTTGATTTTCAACTAAAACACTATTCAGGTTGTTAAACATAGACACCATTCATTTGCATTCAGTGAGGCCTATCTATAGCACACCAAAGGTTCCATCTTTTGGCACACCTCTCGACCCTGGGGCTTCGGGTAGACCACATTGCAAAAGGACTGGCAGCTCAGTCTTAAGGTTAAGGTTGGGTATCACCTGACAGCTCGGATACAAGAATACAGTACAGTTGTAGTAAAAAAACAAACAAACAAATAAAAGTTCTTACATGCTTGTCGTTGACATTCCAGAAATAAAAAGCGCCAATGGCTCCAAAGAGGAGAAGCGCAGCTCCAACAATAAGCACCGCAACTCCGACTTTGAGCAGACGTCCCGAGTGAGAGGGCTTGACAGTCACCGCTGTGTAAGCCTGTGCAAATTGAAACGGTTTGACAAATTGAGTATTTGGTGCACACACGTAGCTTTTTGATATTCTACATCGTGTGTGCACGATGGTGACAAATGAAGTGGACGTGTTCTGGCACAACATCAAAATGACAATAGCCGGGCTACATCATGCCATTCACTAGATCAAAGCGAATCAGTTCAAATTAAAATCTGTCCAAAGCCTGCTGGCTTTTTCAAGCCAGTCAAGCTCTTTGTAATTCTCCTCTTCTCCTTTCAAGCCTTTTTTTCCCTGTGGATAACACATTGCTATCAGCACCAGTTTGGCATGAAAACAACGTGCTCAGGTGTGCTACGCGCTGAAATAACGTACAAGTTAGGATTACTTACAGGTGGCATAAACTGGTGTAAATCCTCGGGACCAGCTAAAGCAATGGGTATTTTCTCTGACGACGCTGCCATGGCTGCGTGGAGACGTCTGCTACGAAAACTACCCTAGTTGTGCTCAGTCAGGCCTTAGACAGGAGAGGGGAAAACTAAGAGAAGAGGGAAAAAACGCATATGAGGAGAAGGAATGGCTTGTGTTGCTGGAGCCTATTACCTGCTGGGGGGGCTATCTTGGTTCTTGGCTGGGCCGTCCCAAGTAAGGTATTTGTTTTCAAAATTTGACAGATGGTTCAGGGTGTGAAGGGTTTGTAACAGGTCACTCGTGTGGGTAGCCAATGGTAAGTGTTGACTTCTGTTGCAGCTTTTGTGGAAACTAACCAATAAAATGAATTGCCCTGCCATTAGATGGAAGCAGTTTAATTCCACAGACGTCATGAAGTACCAGAAACATGTTATCAACGCGACTAACAACCAGTGACAACCCAATGCGCGCATAGCCGCCATATTTCCAGTTTGGTTTGCAATCTAGGATTGGATGCATTTGCTGCAAATGCACAACATGCTTCAGCTTTTCCATTTGAAAAATCAGAACACTTTGTTTTCAATGATGACAATGCATTTTTTTTCAGCTGCGGTCCTAATGTTAGACTTGGTTGTCATGTCTCGAACCAACATGTAAAAGGTCACACGTGAGGCCTACAAAGAATGGCAACATTCTTACGGCGGGATTCCTAAGGCGCGTTAGAAGCCTCTCACAATGTTTTCACTACAGTAGGCTATGCTGCTCGTATTCAAAACTGCTGTGCTAAAAGTGCCCCATTTCGGACACAGAAGTCATTCATAAGCCTAACAGTGAAGACGTGTACGAGATTTAACATGTTGGTATGGCCCAGGCCTCGCTCTCAATCTGTGTAGCTTTACTTGGAACCGAGCATGATCATTTTAATGACGCTCACATCCTGTGTTGAAATTGAAATTGAAAATCAGCCTCTATCTGTGGCTTTCAGCCTATCACCGGGGTAGCCTAGGCTACATCAAGTGTACATCGAGTGTCATACAACTTCAGCAAGTTCTGGTTTGTAAACAGCGCCATCCTCTGTCCTTGAACAACCTGATATGTAGGAAAGTTTCAGCAACGCTGACAAAGGAGGGACGTAGCCAGAGAACAGCATTATGTTCAGTAGTTTATTTTCAATGTATGTGATAGAAACTTGAGCAATAAGAGAAACACATTTGGCATTCAAATATATTCGTACAATGTTATCAACTTGATACATAGGGCTTATTGGCCATAAAAATGAATCTCAGGGCCTTTTAAATAATAAACATGCCATTAAAATAAAATACTCTCAGATTCACCATCTGTCTTCTTTTCAATAACATTATAAAAAATATACTCTGTATTTACAAAATCTCAATATACATAGTATGTTCAACAAAGTCCACTGATTGGATAGATCGAAATTGGACGAGGACTGACATCAAAATGCACTCTACACAAATATTATATGTTGGCATATATTTTCTCTGTAAAATAATAATGATGATGATAATAACATTGATAATAATATTGTCATACATTTGCAGCAACTAGCTGGTTTCAAATACATAATTAACTTAAAATAAAGCGCATACAGAAGCCTCAGACTTCATTAGTTGGACAGCGTGTTGTCGTTGGTGAATATACAGGAATTGTAATATCATTGATTTCTTGCACCCTCACAGGTCTCGGAGGGGTGACCAACATGTAGTCGTATTCTCTGTGCAAGACTTTCTCATAGACGCTCTGCAGGCCCACGGTTTTGGGTAAATGCGCCTGGTAATAGTTGTCTCTGCGAAGGGTGTCCCTGGGAAGCGAGGCCGTCTTGGCAAATGACGAGAGATGCTGTCCATGAGCCGAGTTGCTATTCGCCCGAGTAGCTGAAGGACTCCAGCATCGATCGGAGTGGCCGAGAATCTTGCATTCACTAGTGCATGCCCACAGACCTGGTGAAGGAACAAGAGATGAGTTCATTCCGTTCCTCGTTTCGTGCGTTTTTTTCCAGACAAGTAACTTCAGTGGTAAAGTGTCAGTGTTCAATCAGAATCATTTGCTTACCATGCTGTGCGTTACTCTGGTCCTTTTTCAGACCGTCCCCGCTGATATCAGAATCACTGTCGTTGAAATCGCTATCTCCTTTCCCGCTATCCTTCCCGCTGAACTGTGGATCTCGTGCTGAGATGGTTGTGAACGAGTTGCCTTTCCATATGGTAATGGGTCTGAGGGTTTCCTTTCCATAGCCTGGCAGCGTAGAATATCCCTGCTGAAATAAATCAAAGAGAGACGTTAAAGACAATCATTTAGTGTTGCAATAAAATACGAATGGCTTATAACCATAAATATTCTCTGTAGACTATAACTCAGTCAGTGAAACCACTAACTCACCTCGAGTTTGGCGACGTGGGTTTTGTTGTCTGGCTCATAGGTGCAGGTGGCCTCAGTGCCGTCTTCGGAGTTGGAGCAGGTGTCGCTTCCTGTCTGGAGAGAGCCCGCGAAAGAGGGCTTGTTTGTGTAGGGATGCACGTCAAACACATTATCGCTGTGGATGGGAATGAGCTGGTCACTGTTGTTCTTCCCACCCTCCAGGTTCGTCATGCCATCTTTGTCTAGGTCGAACTCGTGTCCTCTCTTGACTGCTTTGCGTTTGTTGCAGGTGGTGGCGATCAGTATGATGGCTAGCAGTAACAAGGTGCAGCTCCCGGCAAGGACGACAATGATGACAATTGAAAGGTCCCATTCACCGGGCTCCCCGTTGCTGGTGTGTCTGAAAATGGTTCGGTCGCTGGGGGGAGCTCCGGCTATTATGGTGAAGTGTATTGTAGCTGTGGAAGTCAAAGAGGGTCTGCCGTTGTCACTGACAGTGACTGTGACTCGCAAGCTTTCGTCGACATCGTAGTTCAGCTCGCGATTTAGATAGATCTCTCCGCTGGCTTTGTTGATGGAGAACAACGAGACTTCGCCAGAGGTTATTTTGTAGGACAGCTCTGAATTGGCGCCCTCGTCCGCGTCCCTGGCAGTTATCTGGGTTATAACATAACCCGAAGGGGCATCTTTAGGCAGCAGAACTTCTGCGGAGCCGTTATTGAGGGCGGGCTGTGTGATGGACGGCGGGTTGTCATTCTGATCAACTATTTTTAGGTTGATGGTCGCGGTGCTGTGGAGCTGCGGCGACCCCCCGTCGCTCGCCTGGACTCGCAGATCTAGCTGTTTGATGACCTCATAGTTGAAACTTCGCAGCGCGTACAGTGAACCCGTGGCGGGGTCCAGGGAGACAAATGTGGACACCGGTGATCCCATGATGTACGAGTCCGCCAGCTTGTAGGTCACTTTGCCATTGTGCGTCAGGTCCAAGTCCCTCGCCACCACAGTTGCGATGTAGGCGCCAGGCGCATTGTTTTCCACGACCGCTACTTCATACACAGGTTTGCTGAAGACAGGGGCGTTGTCGTTCTCGTCGCTCAGTCTGATTGTGTATTGCGTTATCGTCCTGAAAGGCGGAGAGCCCAGGTCTTCAGCCACCACCGTCAAATTGTATTCAGGGATCTTTTCTCTGTCCAAAGGTGATGTGGTGACAATCATGTAGCTGTCCTCGTACGCCTGCTGAAGTTTGAAGTGGTCATGCCCGTACAGGGTACAGTGAACCTGGCCATTCGCCCCGGAGTCTCTGTCCGAGGTGCTGATCAGAGCGACAAAGCTGTCCTTCGCAGCCGCCTCAGTGATGTAGGCAATGCCCGCTGTGATAGAGGTCATCGGGGTAATGCTGATGTCTGGCGCGTTGTCATTCACGTCCTGCACCTGAATGATTATTTTACAAATAGTGGGGCTCGGATTTGGACCTAAATCAGACGCCTGGACGTCAAACTCGTACGTTTTCTTGCTTTCATAATCAATGGGGCTTTCGAGCGTCAGTCTCCCGGATTTTCGGTCCACTTTGAAAAGTTGACGGATTTCTGAGGGCACTTGATTTCCAAACCCGTACACAACTTCCCCATTTAAGCCCTCGTCCGGGTCGGCTGCGTTAAGATCCAGAAGCAGAGTTCCAACCGGTGAGTCTTCAGGTAGATCGACAGAGAAGTTGTTCCGGTCGAATACGGGGCTATTGTCATTGTAGTCTTTCACCTTGACGTTGATTCTGGTGGTACCGGACCTGGATGGGTTTCCGCCGTCGGCTGCGACGAGCTCTAGTGCATAGGATGCCTGTGTCTCCCTGTCCAGTTCTTTCATTAGAACCAGCTCCGCATATTTAACCCCATCCGCTCTGCTCAGAACATCAATAGTAAAGTGACTATTGACTGAAATCTGGTAGTTCTGAATATAGTTTGTGCCCACGTCCTCGTCTACAGCCACATCAAGGGGGATTCGGGTGCCCACTGCCGTATTTTCTGAGATTTCAAGGGTAGATTCTCTCCGGGAGAACTCAGGAGAGTTGTCATTGATGTCTTTCACCTCCACTTCGACATGAATTAATTTGAACTGTTCTTTAGAAAAACTGACAACGTCGAAAGCAATGAGACACTGAAGAGAATGCTTACAGATTTTTTCTCTGTCGATTCTCTCCCCGATAGTTAGTTGTCCATCATATTCTCTCAGTCTGATAAAAGAGGAATTGAACTGTTTCATCATCCTGAAATTGGCCTTGCCCCCCATTGACAGACTGATAGACATGTCCTTGGCCAGGTTGCCGATGACTGTACCTGGGGCGTCTTCTTCATAGGTTTGGTATTTCATGGTCCTTCCATCGATGAACGCTGGCAGAAAAGCCAGCGCGCACGTAAAGGTGAAAAAAAGCATCCTCCGTTGCCACGAGAAGAGAGAGTTTCGTGTGCCACCCATGTCCGTGACCAAACTCAGCTGAGCTTCAGCACTAAGAAACACACGCTTTTATTAAAACAAAAGCACTTGTCAGTTTAAATTAGCCGTAGTTTCATTGGCACACTGTTCTTTCTGAACCTTGGATAAAAGTGTGTCCCTGGTGCGCACACGTTGGTGCTTGCGCCCTCAAACCTTTAACGCAAATGGAGAGATCTGCAGTGGCGGGGTGGTTTATAGAGAGCCACATGCAAATGAGATGAAGTGTGACCAATCCCTGCTTTGAAAGGGAAAGGGGCCTTTAAGCCTATTTAGAAATTCCTTGAAGCAAAGAACTTGGCACCAAAATCCACTTCCTGGTTTGTTGTACATTTTATCACTTTTTTTTTTATATCTTCCTCGGACTGTATTCGGGAATTTCATGCAAACAAGGTAGTTAAGTCCATGTGGTCTCTCACCTGCCAGGAAGATGAATAACTTTATTTGGCTTATTTCTAGGGCAGTAGTCATTTTGTGTAGCTGTATTAAAATGGCACAGTTTGATCTTCCTTGACTTAGAGTTTGTTTCTGTGATATGGATTGCTTTCACACGGATTTTCTATCTATCAAGAAGTATTTTCTCCTCCGTGTCTAGTAATCCAGTATATCTGTTCAGATCAAAGTAGCTCTTACGCATCCACTCATGAAACGGTTTTATTTAAATGCTGGGCTACTTGAGTGTTTTCCTCACGCGATGTCGTGTGAGTGGAGTTGTAATTTGCTGATGAAACCGGTTGGCTCGTTTTAACATGCATGTCACTCCTGCGTGCCTTTTCCCGTAACCTCGCCTGCTGGAGCAGGTGAAGAAAACCCGTTTCCAATAGGATTTATTTTAAGCGCCCGGAGATTTAGACGGATTTCTATAGTCAGATTATATCAAAGGCGCATGAACCCCTCGTTAGCAGCGCGGATATAATAGCGTGGTGGGGTATCCCTTTGGAGACATCAACGTCTGTATTATTCTGCCGTGGCAGCCTACGGGGAGCAGAACTTCCCGCAGTTTTCACAGAGGGCTGTGCCTAAGTTGAACATAATGAGAGAGCGCCACATGTAGCCTTTGTGCCAGCTCCCACAGCTAGTCAGGGAGCCATGGGGTCAGACCTGGCTTTGTCGGTTAAAGTTTTTTTTTTTGCAGAATCTAGTAGACTAGGGGTACCTCTTTAAGATTTAAGAGGGTGCCCGGTGATATCCCTTGGGCAATTTCGTATATTAAGCCTTTCTTGTCCAATGTGTTGACTATAAGGCGGATATACTACAGGTGAATAGGGTAAAAAAATTAACAAGCAGATATCACTATGAAACTTCACCAGTTGATTACTTAGATCAATATGGAAAATAAATGTATTACAAGTTTTCTGAAATTTAATGTTTGAATATGCAAATTAGGTATGATGTAATTAAATATGCGCTGATTTGCATAAACGTAAAAAGATCAAATCTGAACATTGGGTAAAGCCAGTTTCAATTTTTTTCTTTTCATTTTGTTGACATAAGAGATGAAAAGTATTTTAGAGAGGGAATTATGGATATCTCATTTAGTTATTCAGTAAATCAGAAAATACTATACCAGCCTTTAAAAAATCAATTTTCGCCATGTTTTTTGGAATAAAATGTCATGTAAATCAGGCTAAGAATAATATATCAACAAACCCCTCTGCAAAATCCCTCTAAACATGGTTAGGTACAAGACTGAAAAGTTTGGTGTATGTAGATGCTTGTGAAGTGGAGATTTTGTTCTCCGAGTGAGAGAGGAAACTCATCCATCCGCCTTATATTCAACACATTGGACAAGAAAGGCTTCATATACGAAATTGCCCAAGGGATATCACCGGGCACCCTCTTAAATCTTAAAGAGGTACACCTACTCTACTAGATTCAGCAAAAAAAAAACTTTAACCGACAAAAGTGAAGTGTTCCTTTAAGGTTCTCGTGAGCTTTTGGCAGACCAGACCAGTCACTAAGCCATGGGGTCAGGTTGCAACCAACCCAGGTCCGACCTGGTTTTGTTGGTTAAAGTTTTTTTTTTTGCTGAATCTAGTAGAGTAGGTGTACCTCTTTAAGATTTAAGAGGGTGCCCGGTGATATCCCTTGGGCAATTTTGTATATTAAGCCTTTCTTGTCCAATGTGTTGAATATAAGGCGGATATGGATGAGTTTCTTCTCTCACTCGAAGAACAAAATCTCCACTTCACAAGCATCTACATACACCAAACTTTTCAGTCTTATACCTAACCATGTTTAGAAGGATTTTGCAGAGGGGTTTGTTGATATATGATTCTTAGCCTGATTTACATGACATTTTATTCCAAAAAACATGGCGAAAATGGATTTTTTAAAGGCTGGTATAGTATTTTCTGATTTACTGAATAACTAAATGAGATATCTATAATTCCCTCTCTAAAATACTTTTCATCTCTTATGTCAACAAAATGAAAAGAAAAAAATTTAAGCTGGCTTTGTCCAATGTTCAGATTTGATCTTTTTACGTTTATGCAAATCAGCGCATATTTAATTACATCATACCTAATTTGCATATTCAAACATTACATTTCAGAAAACTTGTAATACATTTATTTTTCATATTGATCTAAGTAATCAACTGGTGAAGTTTCATAGTGATATCTGCTTGTTAATTCTTTTACCCTATTCACCTGCAGTATATCCGCCTTATAGTCAACACATTGGACAAGAAAGGCTTAATATATGAAATTGCCCAAGGGATATCACCGGGCACCCTCTTAAATCTTAAAGAGGTACCCCTAGTCTACTAGATTCTGCAAAAAAAAAAACTTTAACCGACAAAGCCAGGTTCACCTAAATTATGGCATTTGGCTCCCGGACTAAGCCACTACCACGGCCATAACTCTTTTGACTAAACAAGGAGGAGCGAATGAATTGGCCAGGACTGGGGTCTTCTATTAAAATACGTTTAGAGCTCGGCTGAGTCCGTCACGGCTACTTAAGGGACCCCCCCTCCCTTCACCTCTTTTGCAAGGCAGCACTTGCCGTTCAACAGAAGGACTAGTATTAGTGGGCACACAAGAGCGAGGACCAATAGACCCATCTGCTCCCGATGCCCACGGACGCAACTTGATAAAATTGACTTGACTGCTCTAAGAATTAAATCATTTCACGTTGAGCACAACTCTTGCATACATTTTTTGGTCACAGCTATTTATATAAACATATATCCCAATTAAGTATTGAACTATATTCAATTTATAAAAGCTATGAACACATCTATAGGTTGTGTGGCTTGACAGTCATTACATGCCCAATACTAACTATTGAAATCTATTTAGGAAGCCTAAGGGCTTGTTCTGTATGTTTGATAGTGGGGAAATTATGCTGAATACAATTTACATGATTTAGCTTAGTCTTCAAATGCAATGCAATGTCTATTGAAAAAGGGCGGTAATCAAAAGCAAATTACATCACACAGCAGCTTCAGAGGACGGATTATTCTGCATTGTGGAGGCTGTGCGAGTCTCTCACATTTGTTTGAGGGGAGATATTTTATAAAACTTTGGGTGCCTATTCTTAAGCCCCTCACAACTGCACCCCGACTCTATTCTCTCACGTGATTGTTGTGTCAATCTGGCCGTCTGCACGCGAGCGTCACAATAGTAGAATTAGGCAAACCGAGCCAAAATCTCGGTAGGCCAATTTGAATTTTCCTTCTTTAAGTTTTAGAGGCCCTTCTATTGTCACTACATTTGTTCTCATGAGGGGTAGGCAGTTGTTGTCTAAAGTCTGCGCATGAGACGTTTGTGTGGAGAGGCTTAAGTCTTTTGGTATGATAACTAGGGGACTTAGCCTATTGTCACTCCGCAAAGCGCTGGGCCAGTTTCGCGGGGAGGGTGGGCATGTGTATGGGTAGGTGGACATGTTGGGATGGGAAGGGGGGCGCAATCGATTCACAGGCAAGCTTCTGCTCTGCCGCCGAATCCAGAGCTATCCCAAGTGACATGCTTAACACGCGTGCCATCACACCCTCCAGTAATTACTTCTTAATGCAATTCAAAGTTAATTAGGCCCACTTTCGCAGATAAGACGACACTGAATCCAACCATTTGTAAACAGACGTGGTAATTGCCCGGTCTGAATGCAATAGTTGCACCTTGCACGGATTAAATAATCAGAATCCGAATTTTTTTAAAACGACTCCAGTTCAGATAGAAGGGAAGGCTTGTGCAGGCCCTTCTAGTAAATGACTGGTTGACGTCTCTTAATAACGTTATACTTGGTGAATGTCTATGTTTAATCTTTTGTGCTATCTCCCTATATGTTGCATATATCCTTCCATCTCTGAAAGTCAAATGCACACACAAAAACCTTTTCATTATCTGACCAAATGAGCGTCCTGGATGCCTTTTTAACTGCCATCTGTGTTTCAAGAGTAAAACACTTTGAATAATTTCTCCATTAGGAAACAAAATAGTTAACAACTCATGAATACACCCTTAACACCCGTGCTGGGGGTAAAAACTTTTATGAGCGCGGTGAAAACTAAGAAATCTGTCTTAAACCACTCCCACCTTTCTTCCACTTCATTTCCAGCTTTATCCAAAGGGGCGGCGCCTTTGTGCGCGGTGAGCGGCAATCTGTGCGACCCACCCCGCCAGATTTCTAATGATTTTCCAATGATGATTTAGGGGTCCTCCTCGCCTCCAGCTCCTTTCAGTCCTCAGAGAGCCTTTGCATATCATGCCTTTTTGTCTAGGTCTCGCCTCATCGCCCTCATTGCTACGGTGTTTTCACCCTCAGTCACAGCAGGGCAGAAAGACAGCGCATCGTGCCTCTCAAATTTGGGGCTTTAAATGCATGACTGTTCCACTGGAGATTGATGAGGGGGTACCCGCCTCCATAGGGCAACAGTGGGCCTCAACTCCAAATAAGAGTCTTATTTTAGTTGGGCTGAAAGAGGAGCAGCCTGTATGCTGGAACTCAACAGGGAGAATCGGACAACAACAATGCTCTTGCTTCTTGCTGAGTGGTGGTGCTGTGAAGCGGTTTCTGTGAAGCTCTGAAAGAATTCTTCACATTAGAAAAACATCTAAAGATGATTTTCCATTGGACTCGCAGCAGTGTTCCACAAAGAAACCCACGCCAGTGGGTTTCAATGGAGTTTAGTGATGTAGAACTTTATCCCGTTTCTGTGGAGACAGGACAACTTTCAGGAATGTTTATGATTGCAAGAGCATTTGTTTTCAGATCAGCATGGTGGTAGAGGAGTAGACATGGGAAATGCAAATGCACAGTACACACCCAGTCTAGTCTCACTACATGCCATGAGTGTTACTCACATGGGGTTTTCTTGCTATAAGATACGTTCTAGAATAATCTAAATAATACAACAGTTAGGTCTGATCTGAGGAGAGGCATTCCATCAGTGGCTCCATCCCAGGACACACCCGTTGACTTGGCCTGTGGTCTCGTGCCGGCCTAGTTAATATACATGTATGCTGCCTATAGCCAAACCATATGGGTATGTCTGTTACCAACTCCATACTCACTTGTGCCATATGGCTTTACTTTCCCAATCCACATGTACCTAATATAGTGCCACACACACACCCATCTGATGCAAAAACATTCTACTCCATATAGAGAATTGCAAAAGTGCTTAAGAATGATTGATTAATTAGTATGAAAAGTAGGTTTGACCCTCTATAGACTCGCTCAAAGCACCACAGAACGCATTAGTGGGTATGATGGAGAAGGATATTCAAAGTGAACAACAGCAGAGAACTCTTCTCATCTTCCCACTCCTCATGTCCCCCTTTTCTCACCATCTTTCTATCTCTTTCTCCCACACATGCACAACACACACACACACACACACACACACACACAGCCCTAACTTATTTGCACAGCTCTCATGTCCTACTCTCTTTTACAGTTCTTCTTTTTCTTCTTCTTCTCTCTCTCTCTCTCTCTCTCCCCGTGTGTGTGTGTGTGTGTGTGTGTGTGTGTCAGCTAGATCTGTCACTCAGATCTGTACATTTCATATAGGCTCTCATCAGACAGAAAAATATTGACATGGTTACATTGGAGGGTCAACTGACATGTATCGTCTGCTTCAGCTAGCCAATTTTTTTTTTATTGAATTGAGGTCTAGAGTTGAATTTTCTTGATCTTAAGCCATTCCTTGGTCATTTTGCTTGAATGCGTATAGAGTGTTTGTCCTGTTGTAAAGCCTATTTCCTCCTTAGCATCCTCTGCCTGACTGACATGAGGTTCAGATCAAGAACTTGCTGATAGGCCTGAGAATTCATGGTCTTCAGGATGATATGGAGTCGTCCAGGTCCAGAGGCAGAAAAAGAGCCTCACACCTCCACATTTCCACCACCATGCTTCACTGTTGAGAGGGCTCTTTTCTTGCTATATAGTGTTGGCTTTCCTCCAAACATGACAATTTGGATTATGACCAGATTTTTCTATTTTGGACTCACCTGTCCAGAGAATGGACTTCCAGAAGGCCTCTTAAAGTTGAATCAGGCGGTTTCAGTTTTCTTTAGAGCTCGAGGCTTCCTTCTAGCAACCCTCCTATGAACGTTGTGTCTGTTCCAGTTTCGTCTGATTGTAGACGCGTATAGATCTATTCCAGATGCTGACATCGATGTCTGTAACTCTCTAGAGGTAGTGTGCGGGTTGGCTTTTACCCAATTTATCATCTTGGTGATACTTTTGATGGGCATCCACTTCTAGGAAATGTTGCTTTGATGTTGAATGCCCTCCATTTATAATTTGTCTTACAGTGGATCAATGGAGCTGGAATCTTTTAGAGAGGGTCTTGTAGCTTTCCCCAGACTGATGGGCTGTCACTACTCTCGTCTTTATGTCCTTGGATATCGCCTTTCCTCTTGGCATCGGTGATCCCTGTGGGTATGCCTTGGCACTACAGTGGTTTGGTGGATTTTCTCTCTCTTTTAATCATGACTGCTCAAACTCTTTCCACAGGAAGTCTGTTTGATCAGTAAGCTTATTGATTATGTCAGCACCCAAATATGTTTTACATTAATCAATGACCTGCTTGACATTACCAATGCAGCTGGGGGCTCACTTGCTTTTGTACATTAATTCCATGTTTCATTACTTTTTTGGCTTCTCACATAATTTCCTCTAAACAAGTTCATATTTAAAAACTGGTGACAATAAAACAAAATAAAATAAAAAATCACAATAAAACAACAGAAAACTCCAAACTGTTGAAGGGGCTCACACACTGTAGGCTATACCATAACACCAAACCGAACCATCAAACCAAAAGCATGAGCAGCACCACTAAGGCAGATCACACTATCAGCTCCAAATCTAGCCTGACATTACTCAAGCATTTCTTAGCTGGGGATTCACTACCCAGACAGAGCCCCTCACCTAATCCTGCTCAGGTACATCAAAAGTAGAAATGAAATGAGCCACCAGTGCATGTTAGGTCCCCTGAACATTCACAGTGGAAGAGTTTATTTGTGTGAAGTCTAAACTCTCCTAGATCTCTAAATATGGACAAGCTTAGACATATGGAGAAGCCTCCAATTTATTTATACCTCTTCCCACGCACTGTATTGCATTGCATTCACTTGGATTTCTTTCACAGACCCTGTCTTGGTATGGGATATAGTTAGAGCTTCATATCAGGACTATTTCATTGGTATTGCATTAGCATAGAGTTGGATGAGGCAGTCTGGGGCACCAAATCGCTGCAGATGCGCGGGTGTATTTTTGGCAGATGGACCCACATCCCAGGGCAACTCTTTTGACTTCCACCCCCTTAGAATCTAGCAGGGAAAACCTCGGTCGGGATGGAGCGTAAAATCGTTAATATGCCGTAACGGAGTGGTCAACAACGAGAACAATCAACCAGGTTATATGACCACCGCTTACTGCGTCACGTCGTTCGTTACCACATGAATTATGCCATTGATTGTCCGGGAGATGAAAGACCGCATGCAGATATTCAAAGGCAGTTTGATGGTCTAGTTAGGCCCTGGTGACCTGAGGCGAAATGAAAGATACATGGGAACTCTGACTTTAAATTCCTAATCGAACCCTTATTATTGTTCAAGAACTACCACCCCCCAACTAATGTCATTCGTTCATCTATATGGGTTCTCACTGGTTTATTGGAGAACTGTTAGCCTACAAGATGGGAAGGTGATACTCTTCCACGTTAATTCATTATCTGCACTTACTACACTTATAGATGCGCTCGATATGTAACTTCAACAAGCCACATTGACCAATGTGACGTCTCGAGCGAGGCAGGTGCACGCTAACGAGACAATGACATGAGTGTGCTTTGTGCGGCGCGTGAGGAGGGTGACATGAGAGAGGGCAGGTGAAAGTCCGCATTGCTAATGGGCAATGTATTTAAGAGTTTAAGGCACCCCGTGCGCCCTTAGTCTCGTTTATGGAACACAAAGGAGGATCGCGGGTGTTTTCGTCGCTAAATGTTCTGCAATGGATGCTCCCAGCGTGAGCTGCATTATAGAAAAAAAACACCCCGCGGACATGTCCTGCAACTATTTAACCAAGAGGAAAACCACAGGGTTGCTTTTTTGCTTTAAGCAAACCCAATTCAAACTCTGAAAGAAGGACATCAAAGGCATAGCTCACTTGGTTAAGTGGCATCGTGACTGAATGCCACTTGAACCCACCAGCCTTTGCACAAATAAACAGTATGCGGCTACAAAGAAACTTCAATTCAACCCACTTATTGTTTACACCAACACATTTACGTTTAATAAGCACTTGTGCTTATGTAGCCTATTGCCAATCAAAAGCAATTTTGGTTGGTTTTGCCATAGTTTTGCCATGGTTTTGCCAGGTCATAGGGTGATCCCACCCCATCAGAATGCCTCTATTTTCGCCGCTTGGACAGGTCTTGAATCACACTAATGTGCTGTGATCTCCAAAAACCATTATCATGACTTATAAATGAATTGAGGCATTTATTAATACGCGTGTTAATTATTAACACGTGCGGAGCTTACATTTGTGCTTACACGTCTTCGTGACATCTTCCTGGATAGTCAAATGTGGCAGTTCACTAGGTTAGTAGTGTACACCAGGATAGAGGCCTGAATTCTGATAAGGATGCATCCTTGTATCTCATTGTGCGAAGCACATCTGCAGTAGGCTAGTGGGACCTCTTCACAATAACTGCGGAGGCTATACTTTTGTCATTACAACAGGACAGGCATGACCAATTCAATCCGCGCACGGTTTTGAGTGGTCGCAACTTTAATTATGCCATGGTAGGTATTAGGCCACGAAAAGTGTGTCTATGAGGAATGGGGTGGGGGCGATGGTGAGTCCATTGGAGAATTAACAGATGTCATAAGTGGTCTAACAATTGCATCATCTGATCCCCGCGCGGCGGGGGTTAAACGTGCGGTAATTACTTGCATTCTTCTGCATAAAAGCCACGCGGGCTCTAGATACACGGGCGAAGCGAGCGAGTCTTGGAAGAGTCGGGTGACTTAATAGGATGGCATGCGTTTAAGAAAGAGACAGAAGATTATGCAAATTCACCCCCCACCTCATGCAGAGTAAATTTGCCACCTACGTCCTCCCAACCACAAAAGAACAATCTGTCACCATCTCCAAAGTAAGGTTTTCAGCCTCCATTGTTTTTTTTCTTTTCTTAAATGTTTCCCTGTGTCTTCTCTTTAGTAATGATCACAGTGTTTAAATGGATTTAAATTGCGCTGAATAAACACTCAAGGAAATAACAGAGAGTATTAATAGTGTAATCACACACTATTTCTCACACTAGCAGGATGGCACCATCATGCTCACAGAAACCTTATAGTTCACTGTCTCATCTGTATCCATCTGTGGAATATGTCAAGCATCATGCATAAACCAGCCATAGAAAGGAAATGCGTTTTTATCCAGCATAATAGCCAGTCCAGCCGAGCACATGCTCCTCACTGAAACCCTCTCTCCTTGATGATGAGACCTTTAAGGTGTCAGGTTGGGAGCTGAGCCCCTGTAATTGGCTCTCTCAAAGGATGCAGGCAAGGACAATGCTGTTGAGGAGCCCCCTTTGTATCACTGCGGTCTAATCTAGTTTACAGCATGAGCCACTCACATGGCTCGCGAGGGCCTCTTCAGAGAAGTGTCTCGACCCTGCTGACCTCACGTTCATGTAACACACCCTCAGTCAAGCCTCCAGAAACAGCCGTGTCTACTGAAAGGCCGTGGAAAAGCATGTCTGTGCAACCCCTGCACCCATTTTTATATCAGCCATTTACCCAGGAATCCTGAAGCATTTGTGTTTGTGTGTGATGTGTAAATGTTTTGGTTGAGGTTTTTTGATGTCATACGGCGTCTTTTAAAGACCTATTACAGGAGCTAATATTACTGTTCTCTCAGGTTTCTTTGATGAGCAACATCTCTTCAGGATTAAAGTCACCACTGTTAGAGGAATAGCAGGAATTTCACTTGAACACAAAGCGTGCCCTACTTTATGTTCACAAGAAGAATATAAATTAGCCTAAAATGATTTTCCTAACGCCTGTCAGATTTTAATTAGGCAAAGCTGCTGTGTGATAAAGTAGAAAAAACCCACTGTCTGTATCTTAAAAGGCGTTATTGGTGTACCCCTCTTTTAAAGTTAAGAGCGATCGCTCTTTAAGTTGAAAAATACATGAAATGCATAATTTAAGCAAATGCCCATGAGCTTTCCATGGCGCTGTAAGACAAGCACACACTCCTGATACAAAGTTTCTCTAGTCTTACTTCTTTGCAGGCAATTACCAACCCTGTGGCTTATTTTTGTTCTTTTTTTTAATGAAATCGCTTATTTAATATTTAATTGCATGTTTAGCAATCTGATATATCTGATTTCTGTTGTGTGAATATTGGATATGATTTCCAGTCTCTTAGCTTACTGTACGTAATGATTTTTTTTAAAGCCGTGCTGTACAAGAGTTATCAGATTGTCAATTGTTGCAGTAATAAGAAGAGCACAATGTGCAGATACCAGATATAGAATGAGAGAGAGAACGAGAGAGACAGAGAGAGACAGAGAGAGACGGAGACAGAGAGAATACAGGAGTGAGAAAATAAGGACTAGAAAAGAGAGAGAGAGAGAACAAGGAGGAGAGAGAGAATAGTGGAGAGTGATGAGAAAGAGATAGAGATGGAGGGAATATGGAGGAAGAGAAAAGAGAGAGCACGAGTGAGTGAGTGTGTGTGTGTGTGTGTGAGAGAGAGAGAGAGAGAGAGAGAGCAAGAAATGAGAGAGGCTCGGGGCCAGCTACACTAACAAGCACTTTTCTGCTCGGGGCAATAACTGTGATTTTATGTTATTTTTATCAAAATTGACTGCCTAGGGATTTCCAGTTTGGCTGCCCTGCTAATCTCAACATGTCTATCTGCTCAGCGCTGGCCTGGCCTGCTCTTCATCTGATATCTGTAAGGGCATCTCCCCACGGACAACCCTCCTCTGCCTCGCCTCAGCCTCAGCCCCAGCAACCCCCCACCACCACCCCCGGAGCGCCGATGCATCTTTGCTAGACACTCAGTGGACTTTTGGGGGGAGGAAAGGTCACTCAGCCAAAAATGTCCCCGACCACAATGTCCCCAGTAATGAGCAGCTTGGACAGGGTGGTGTCACATCGTGCCTGCCCAGGTCCCACTGCCTTGTAGCTGGGAGGGAGGCTCAGCCTGAGATGGACTCTTATTTTGACAGGAAGGGCCTGGCTTCAGGTGATTATCATGAGAAGAGAGAGAGAGATGGAGAGAGAGAGAGAGAGAGGATGAAGTGTTTTTAGTGAGTGTGAGGGTGGGATGAATTTATAGTGTCATACAAGTGCTTGACCTATGTGCTGTCTGTTTCCACACATACAGTGCCAGATATACCAGATAGATGACCATATCTACATAGTCAAGTTTGAATGTGTAAAAGACTACGTTATTTTTGACAAACTGAAGTGGCTGAGAATATCAGAAAACCCAATACAAAATAATAGCAAATGTCTGAAATCACACTGAGCATTTTGAAAATGTCTTTTTGTTTCAGGTACAAGGCCAGTATCTGTCATTTTTGCATATTTTCACAAGATGCACATTAAACTAAAGGACCAACCCACCCCTAAAAAACACACAAACAAAAACAATATTACATTTTGCATGGCTTTTCATTATTTCCCACTGCCTACTGCATTCTGCCTACGTGAGACTTAATGCAATAGTGTGGCCTGACAGTGCGTGCTCCTCTCTCAGTGGCAGATCCACTTGACAGCCCATTCCCAAAGCCATTCTCACAGCCCCCTGCATTCATTTGATGCACTAGATGTGTGTGTGAGCACAAGAGGACACATTTGGTCTCAGCCTCCATGCAGAGTGCGCCATCAGTCATCCTGTAATTGTCCGAAAGGCATCTGTGTGCAGTTTTTTTTCCCCTTTTACACACCATGCGCACTCACACACAAGCACACACACACACACACACACACACACACACATGCACGCACACACACAAGCACGCGCACACAGACACAATCACACACATGGACAAACACACACACGTGCGTGCGTGCGCACACACACACACACACACAATGCACACACAATCACTCAGACATACACACATGCACACCCCCCCCCCCCACCACACACACACACACACACACACACTATACACCCACTCCACCATCCTCTGTGGAGAGACCTCTTCAGCGTGTAAACAGTACGCTGATGGAGGCAGCGTGAGTGAGCGGGGGAGAGTCCGTGCCCTGCAGCGCCCGTCGTGTGAGCGCCCCGAGTCAAACCTGACCACGCCACGCTGCACCACGCCACGCTGCACCACGCCAACGCCACGCCACGCCTCGCCACGCCAGGCGACACAGACTGAGGGTGCCTGGTGCCAAGCTGCCAGCTTTGGGTGAGGCTGTGGCAGAGGGAGATCCTCACCTGTCAGCGTGGCAGCAGCCCGGGACGCTGGGAGCACCTGCCAAAGAGCATATATTCATAGCGTGTCTCCTGACACAAATCCCAGCAGCGCTGCCCATTAGCATCAATATTTGAGCGCTGGGTACGGCGCTGTCACTCTGCCAGGGACCCGGGGCCCACCTTCATTTAGGGACCACCGCCAGACATGAATTCTTCATAGGAGATGTGTGTGTGTGTATGTGTGAATTCGCTCGTGTGTGTATGAATTCCCGTGCGCATTTGTGTGTGTGTGTGTGTGTGTGTAGGTGTGTGTATTTGTGGCTGGCTGTGCACACATGTGTGTGTGTGTTAGAGAGAGTGTGGGGGGCACCTACATTTAGCGAGGCTCCCTGGCGCACTGCAGACGTCAGCAGGAATATCCGAGTAGATTGACGGTTGAGAGGATCGCCTGTCTGTCTGCTCACTGTGTGTGTGTATGCTGTCTGTGTGTGTGTGCTGTGTGTGTGCTGTGTGTGTGTGTGTGTGTGTGTGTGCTCCCAGTACGGGAATGGAGGTTGTGGAGGTGTCGCCTCCACAGACAGCAGATGCAGGAGTCAGTGAATGGGGGTCAGTGCGTAATAAATTCTTGTTGACCGCTGAAAATTGCTATTTACTGACGCTGGTCAAAGCGGTCAGCTGTCTCTCTCTGGTGTGAGTCTGGCACAGAAGTGATCAGAACCTGGTCTGGCCCATCTCACGTTGCAGCCTGATGAGGTCAGAACCTGGTGCTGGTCCGTTTCAGAGACCCATTGCTGGCTCCTAGGGATGGAAATAGGAATGGGGCGAGTAATGGTGAATCATCTTGATAGAGACTGACCATGTGTGTGTGTGTGTGTGTGTGTGTGGGGGGGGGGGTTATAAGAAGCCTCTGAATGAGACGCAGTGGTGTTTAGTGGAAGAGAACAATATTTTAGGCCCTAATTTAAATGCTGGGCAACGCAATACAAATTGGGTCAATGAGCAAAGTACCAAAGTTAGTGTGTGGCTTGTGGGAACTTACCTGTGTTTGGATTTTGGACTAGCAGCTTGTGGTATTCAATTAGCAAGTAGATATTGCTTAGTTATTAGTTAGAGTTTACACTATACTTTGTCATTTCAAGCTTCTTTTTGTTGACAGAAATGGCTGCATCTGAACCAGATTTATTTTTCAAAGGGCACTGCATGACACAAACCTAGTTATCAGAAGATTAACATATCCTATCTTGTGGCTTTAGTGTAATATGTTTGGTCTTTTCTTTTTCAAAAGGAAATACAAAAGAGAGCGAGAGAAGCCTCCAGCGTGTCTCTCTGAAGGGCTCTGCACCCTCCCTTTATTCCAAGGCAGTTCCTGTCGTTTTGACAACCAGTCCCACCCGGCTCTCGGCCGATCAGAAGCGGAGGCATAAATATCTTGTGTGACTCGCCTTTCTTGTGGGTGGGTGTCAGGGCGCGTGAGTCGCTCTGGAGGGATGAGGTCTTTGGGCAGATTTATGGAGGGTCCGTCCACAGACAGGGCCGCCACAGTGGCCTCAGAGCCAGAGACGACAGAATGAAAGGAAAAGAATGAAAAGAAAGAAAGAAAGAAAGAAAAACTCTCGGTGGTGCTCCACCACTGGCTCCTCATGAATGGACTTTTCTAGAAAAGGAAGAAAGACGAAGGGGAATGGTGTCACAAAGGCGGGGGCTCTCGTCCATGGGGGGGTGAGGGCGAGGGGGTGTTTAGGAGGGAAAACCTAAACCTTTTTTTTCATTCTTTCTTTTTTTTTGATGTCTTTTGGATGGATGTGTTCAAAGTTTACCACACAAACGACCTCCCACCCCCACACGACCTCCCTCCCTCCCTCCCTCCCTCCATCTCTGGTTCCAACTGCCCCCACATTGCCATGCATTCCATCTCATATTTTCCTCCATGTTACCATCCATCTCAAAAGCCCCAAGCCTTTGAACTGCAGGGGATATAATCTCTCCCACAAAGTCTCCACTTCAGAAATTCTCTCAGAAACCCCTTAAACATCTGTGATGCTGAATATTTAACTGTAACTCGTTTTTCTTTTGTTCCGCGCCTCTCCCTGTTATTGGGGGCTGCGGGAGAGGTGGGAGAGAGGGCTGGTGAATTATAGATTGGACTTGTAATCTGCCAAAGTTAGCCTCATTTGCAGTGGAACAAAGGATCCGTTTTTTTTCTCCCTGCTCATACTATAACCTGAATACCTTGTGACGGAAGTTTATGCTGGCATGCGAAAAAGGAGCAGAAAATAGATAAAAAATGAATAAAAAAACACACACAGACACAAAATACAAATTAGTGCATCAGAAGTGAGATAAACATGAGGGGCACCATCTGAGAGAGAAGGGGCAGCAGAGAGGGAGAGAGGGAGAGAATGAGTAGTCGAGAGAGAACGAGAAAAAAGAGGAAAGATGGAAGCAAAAAGAGAGGGAAGAGAAAGAGAGAAGGGGGGAGGGAGGAGATAGAGAGAGAAGGAGAGAAAGAAGGAACAAGAGAAAGAGAGAGAGACACGAGGGGAGAGGAGTGGGGGGCGGGAGGAGAGAGGGATAGAGAGAAAGACAGAGGGGAAGAGTCCAGCCAAGCGTGAGACGGCAGACACGGGGAAACACACTCCTGCGCTCCCTGTGCCGTCTGCTCAGCCCTGCCCTGCAACCAGCGGCCCAATTAAGCATGCAGGAACACTAAACGCCCGCTTTCCCAACGCCACGCCAAAGTGCAAGGCTTCGTCAATCTTTCATGATTCTTCATGCTTACACCTTTGTGCACACACACACACACACACACAGACACACACTGACCCCCCACCCCCCTTTACCCCGAGGGCCTAAGGATTGGTGGTGGTGGTTGGGGGGGGGGGCAGGGGGGGCAGGGGGGGTAAAACACACCGCAACACAGAAATGCCATAAATGTCCAGCTAGACAGGAAATACATCTGACAGACGCCCCTTAACACAGAGGAGTGAAAATGTAATAAGAGCATTCAAAGGCTCCCCCCTTTTAACCTATTTCCCTCCGGAAATGGGCCGCGTACAATGCGACCGGCATGGCTGAAATCACAGCGTTTAGCAATCAGAATCAATTGTGAGGCTGTGGGAGGTGTGTGATCAGAGAGCTGAGACGTGAGATGAGAGCATCAGGATACACCACTCTAACGGAGAGGATCTAACGCGCCGCACACACACCACACACACACCACACACACACCACACACACACCACACACAGCCAAATGAGACAAGACAGCCGCTGGTTTTCTTGTTACTGTCAGAGTCGATTGCTTCTCAGGGCTCCGGAAGTGGAGCAGGTCTGTTTGAGCGCAATGAAGTTGGGGAAAAGTTTCAGATACTTGGCCAGGATAGGGACAAGGGATTACTCGTAATTAAAGATGATCAGTCAAATTAAAGTATGTTTAAAGTCTTCTTTTGTTTCCCCGCATACTATTCCCTCCTTGTTCCATTGCTTTATTCTCTGCCTCAATTATTAGACTTAGTCCTCCACTCTCGTCTCTAGTCTTTCTCTTTGAAGATCTGGGCTCCTCAATGCTTGTGGGAGGTGTGTGCTGGAGAGAGTGTGCTTAGCTATGCTTCAGTGCCACATAGAGAGAGTGCAGCCGACGCAGAGGCATGAAGGAGCAATATTCAGCCGCGCGGAACACTGCGGAAAAGTACGGAAAGATGGAAATGTGGTCAAATGTTCCGGTGACACTCTTCAAATGGATTTGGTCCCGTATCTCCAGTAACCCCTCTGGGTGAGGGGTCGGATTGGAGGCAGCGTGGGGGGTTGGGGGGGTAGGGAGGGGGGGTCTTATGGAGTCTCACAGAGATAATCCAAGCATAGAGTCACACAAAAAATACCCTACTGTGTTTTTCTCTATGCAAATGGCTGTCCATGGTTCATAGTGTGTCTGTGTGTGTGTGTGTGTGTGTGTGTGTGTGTGTGTGTGTGTGTGTGTGTGTGTGTGTGTGTGTGTGTGTGTGGTGTGAACATAAACCCCCTTACTGGGAATCAAGATGCTTCAGTGGCAGGCTATGCCCCCCTCAAGCAACAACAGTGCTGCTGCATGTGAAATAGAAATCAGGCAAATGTTGCTATGACATGGGAATAACAATGAATGCACATTTGCCGCCACAGAGATGTTGAAAGAAAGAAAGATGCACTGAACAGCCTGCTAAGCATTTATTGCGCATGCACACAAACATTCACACACAAGAACACAAACACACACACACACACACACACACATACAGATTTTTAGAGCGCCATAATGCATTCCGTAGTGTTAAGCCTCTGGAGAGAAAAACAGGGAGAGAGAGAGAGCGTAGTGTTTGGGTTTGGGGTGGGGGGTGGAGGGGTGTCACCCATACTGACACAACACAAAGAGTAAGCTTTGGGTCACTGAAGGCAAAATGCATTCTCAGGAAGGTAGACCATAGGGCCGAGTGAACAGCAAGAATAGAGAGGGATGGGCATGAATTCACATGCACGCACACACACACTCTCTCTCTCTCTCTCTCTCACACACACACACACAGACGGGGGAGAGAAAGAGAGACAACCCTAAATCATCATTGAAAAATCATTAGAAAGCTGGCGGAGTGAGAAGGCCCAGATTGCAGCGGGAAGGAGACAGACCTCACATTCAGCCTGCACACAAAGACAGCAACGAGCTGGAAGAGAGAGGGCGGACCTGCCAGTCACATGCTGTCAACACTCCCCCCTCCCCACCCCACACACACACAGCACCAACCACACACAGCCCTCACACTCCCTCCTCCGTCCCAATAAATACACACCCAGGCTGCCCTGCCCACACTCTCTCATTCTCTGTCTCTCTCTCTCTCTCTCTCTCTCTCTCTCACACACACACACACACACACACACACTTACACACAAGGACACACCACACATACACACACACACACACACACACACACACACACACACACACACACACACACACACACTTATACACAAGGACCCACACACACAGGCACACACACACACACACACACACACAAGCATTCATGCACGCACACTCACATATTGCAAGAGGAGGAGACAGTCCCTCCTTCTTTATGACCCCCCCCCCCCCCTTTTCAGAGCAGTGTTTTGTTTTTTTGGATGTGTTAGAATTTCATTCACGTTGTTGTTAACTATTGTGCGCGCCCGGCAACATTTTATCTGTCTGACCTCGTCCCCAGGCCATATGTCGCCCTTAAAGCCTCGCGCATCGCTCCCTCTCGCCAGCGTCTGGACCCTGCGAGCGCTCCGGCCCCATCACTCTCCCTGGGCCTGAATGGATCTGTTAACACTGCGCTCGTTTTGTTCAGCTCAATGGGCCCAGAAGGAGGAAACATGTTTTGAATAGATGGCTAACATTAAATCTAGCCACATGCCATATAAACAGTTAGCGTCCAACAGAAAGAGAATAAATAAAGAAATAAATAAAAACGGCCAGACAAAAAGAGAGCTTGACTGTCCCTAGCTTTATGTCCTTACATGAAGCCCCATCGGTTGCCATGCGAGTGTAACACATTCTGTTTCTGTGCGATATGTGGAAGCGTGACAGAGTCGGAGGGGATAGGCTTAGGTGTCCCCCTCACCACCAGCACACAAGTCTCCGTCCTCAGCCCCCTGGAACAGAGTCCAACGCTGGCGCCATGCTTTGGTTTTAAGGCAAACCAGATTCGTCAGATTTAAGTGGCAAGCATGCGGCCGTCTGAAAAGGGTGCTAATCTGGACGAGACTTCTCAGGGGCTAAAGTCTCTATC
>NC_085016.1:26071054-26073554 GCF_963854185.1 Sardina pilchardus | reverse complement strand
GAGCACGTCTCACTAAATGCCCCATGCTATTCAGAGAAGCTCGTGAGGTCACACACACACACACACACACACACACACACATACTAAGACCCCCACCAAGACATACACTTACAAATGCACATATTCTCACACACACACACACACACACACACACACACACACACACACACACACACATACACTTTTTTACTTTTTTACATTAGTCTTAACATAAATACACATACTGTCACTAATATTTAAATACTGTAGGTGTTCTATAGTACTCAAGCTAAAGTTTCACTCATCTGCAGTAACACTAATACAGTAACAGAGTGAATGTGACCCAGAGATGCCTTCAGAGTCCTACTGAATTTTCTGTGTCTCTGTGTCACTTGCTTTATCTGTAGACACTGTCATTTCAGCTTGAGCGCCAGAAGCAAGAGTGAAGCCAATCATTGTCTCATTATAAAGAGCATTTCAATTCCTTCTCGCCAGAGAGGAAGGCAAAAAGTGCAGCATGTTCACACCACGTTAAGAAAAAAAGGGAGAAAGATTAACTAGGCGTTTGAAACACACATAACTCTGTACGAGACAACTCAGCATGCCTACAGAGTGAATGCCGAGCTCCCTGGTTAATGACAACAACAGCAGCAGCAGCAAATCCAATATATGGTTCTTCTTTCCTCTTGTTTCATCCCTCCAGTTCAGATGTGCTTTTCTTTCAAACAGCACAACACAACACGCTCTCAACCAAGGCCGAGCTCTGTCCTGTGTTTGAGCCCAAGGCGAGACATGACTTAAAGGTAGAGCCTGTGATTCAAACTCCAATACAGTTTTTCACTTCAAACTGCTCTTCACGGCCCTCTTGTTGTGTGTTCAGTGTGTGTCCCTCACAGTGTCCTTTCCCAGGGACTGCCACTGAAAACTGGAAACAGACAAACAAACAAACAAACAAACGAACAAACAAACATAGCGGCATCAACAATGGTAGCCAATCAACTCCTTGATTCAGGACAACTGAAGGAAGAAATGTTATTCCATCGGCTGCCTCAAAAATCAACAACCTTTAGTCAGAATAACGGACTTTGCCTTTGAAGGCCTCACAGCTCTCTTCAGCTCCTCAGGGACCATAGCACTTCTCCAGCATGCTGTTGTTCAAGATGCCTCATGGTAATCAGGCAGTGCCACTGTATAGACACTCACACCATAATATATTCCACGCAGAGCACTGTACAAGCGCTTAGAGCCTGTAGCTCCCCATGCATCACCAGGGCTGGGGATTGAAGCTGAGTCCCCGTGATCATTAGTTCAACAGTAATGATAATTATATGGTTTAGGAAATAGAGGGAACATTCCAAGCATCTCAACTTAGAGCTCATCATTTTTTTCTTTTTTTTTCTTTATCGAGCTATAAACAGAGCTGGAATAGTCTAATTATTAGATGAGCTCCCAGAATGCAATTGGGTGGCCATTTAAATTTGAAGATGTAGATGGCACAGTGTTTGTAGTATGGATTAGGTGGCCTGGAATAATACATATTCAAATGTCTGCTCTTTGTTCACATGCTAAAGGGAAAGACAACAAGGAGGACAGAGAGACTGAGTGGGAATGAGATGCATGGCAACAGAGGAACAGATAAAGAAACTGAGAAAGTGAGTGAGAGAAAATAGTGGGGGAGAGAACAAGTGAGTGTGTTTGTGTGTGTATATGAGAGAGAGAGAGAGAGAGAGAGAGAGAGAGAGAGAGAGAGAGAGAGAGAGAGAGAGAGAGAGAGAGAGAGAGAGAGAGAGAGAGAGAGAGAGAGAGAGAGAGAGACAGAGAGACCCTGTTTTCTCAGCAGTACTTCAGCTATTCAGCCCGAGCAAACAATTACTCGACTCGTACAAATAATGGATTGAAACATGTGGACAGAGGGGGCTCGGCGGTAAGCCTTTGATGTTTGTGCCTGACCTCGCATATCACGCTTCAAAACCATGCCAAACTCTCGAGCCTTACAGTTCTGTGACAATGGGAGTTTTCAATTAAATTACTCCACCCCATCCCCCTGCACCACTCTCTCTCTCCCCCTCTCTCCTCTCCCTCTCTCGCCCCTTAGCCTTTTAATCCTGATTAATTAATAATTTACTTTGTCCGTCATCGCTTCAATGATTTGTTTTAATCTTATTTGTTGAGTGGCCATTAGAGCAATTCATTATAAACATAAATAATAATAATAAAAAATCCATTCAACCAATTTGTCTGTCTGGAACAAAACAAGCGGATGTGGAGGGGATGCAGATGTGTTCTTTTTGGTTTGCCTTTGTGTTTTTCTCCACAAGAGATAATTACACAATGGAAGCCATGTTGGAAAAGGGACATTTGCAATATGCTATTCTAATGTGAGTTTTGAAGCAATCTAATTGTAATAACACAAAATAGCATTATGAATGTTTTTGTATTGTTCATTCAAATATGTCCATTAATATTGTGACTAGACCTGGTGATAAACATAAACATCAACCTCATCAGTGGCAGACTCATA
>NC_085016.1:25996054-26063554 GCF_963854185.1 Sardina pilchardus | reverse complement strand
GAAATCTAATCTGTGCAATTAGGGATGTAAATTATAGTTTACGGCTACACAAAATGACCATAACTGGTGCGCGCGCGCGCGCACACACAGACACACACACACACACACACACACACACACACACACACACACACACACACACACACACACACACACATATCATAAAGCATAAAGCATATGTATTTTACTCTATAGTATTTGTGAATTACACGTAGGCCTACATGCATTCAATTAAAACCAGTTCAATTCGATGTATTTATCGAAAAACTTCAAAAGGTTCGAAACTTTAAACTTCAAATAGTTAAAAACTTTCTTCCTCATGAGTCCTTTGTCATGGTTGGGCTCTAAATAATCTGTACCGTGACCCCACTGTGCCACCATGGTCTAGTTAAAGGAATTTATAAAAAGGAGAGCTTTAACACCTCACGATTTGCGCATCTGACAGATGGTCAGCTGTCATTCTCCCCACCTCACGGTCTGGGGAGATCCAAATTGTCAAACTCAACCAAGCAAATCGTACAGTTATCACTTCGACATGCACAGCTGTGAGAACGCACAATGTGTTGTGCGTTTAGAATAGCCTACACAGACAACCATTTTTGATCAAGTAAAAGTATGAAGTATGAGGTCACGATAAAAAGTATCTTATCTGATACGAATCTCCACAAAATCTCTTCACTCTTTGATGAGCAGGCACGGCTGACAACAGTTTAACACTATGAAAAAGATCATTATCACCTTCTCCATGTAGAGAATTGCGGTGTAGAAAGGATAGGCATAAGAAAAAAGGATATGGAGTTTTACAAATTGTAGACTGTAGTGTCCATGGGAATTGAAAATGAATGAATCAAAGACTGAATACATTCGTTATAAAATGTCTTTTTGCATAGGCCATGATATGTCGTGCATGTTAGATGCTACCTTTTCAAATGTAGCCAGGGTCTTGCTTAAATATAGCCTACTAATATTTTAAAACTAATGGCATGCACAGTCTGCATAAACCATACGAAACCTAAACGCACACACGAAGCAAGTCACCCAAAGCATTTGGATACAAACATTTGAGGATTGTTTTGCTACCAAACTTTATAAACCGCCCTTTTGCAGGAAACTTGCTGGACACTTTGCCTTTTGCACCGACATAAAAACACGGTGAATAGGTGTTACCCGACATCACCTCCATTTGCCTTAAGTTACCCGACGTGATTGGTCAGCAAGTCTTCTCATTTGCATAGGGCTGTGCGTAAAAGCCAATTGTGTTCACGCTCCCTGTATACCCACACAGAGCTGGTCAGTCTGGCAAGACGTTGCGTGTCACCCCTGGTAACTCAACATTTAAATGGAGTGTTAGCTGATAAGTAAGCTTATTTTTAGCCGTAGTAGTCATGAATAATAGCGTTAGAGGGACAATGATGAGCGTCTGCTTTGTGCTTCTCCTGGCACTTTCTGCTGTGGGTGGCACAACTACAAAATACTACACCTACGAGGAGGATGCCACCGGCACTTTTATTGGGAATTTATCTGAAGACTTGAAAATCGACCCAGCCGAGGATCCCGACACAAGTTTCCGCTTCATGCAGGAGACAAACTCCACTTTGATCCACATGAGAGCGACTGACGGGCTTTTGACCGTAGGAGATCGCATCGACCGAGAAAGCCTCTGCCAGCGCTCCCCGCGGTGTCTCATCACTTCCGACGTGGTGGTTTTCTTCAAAGAGAAGTTTCTTTTGATCCATGTGGAAATCCACGTCAGAGACATAAACGACAACTCCCCTGAATTTCAGAGGAACACAACGGACTTGGACATATCTGAAAACGTGCCAGTTGGCACACGGTTTCCACTGGACGCAGCAGTCGACCTAGACGTCGGTAACAACTACATTCAAACTTACCAACTTCTTCACAACAGCCACTTTGGCATCGAGGTGCGCCACACGGAGGATGGAGCAAAGTTCCCCGAGCTGATTCTGCTTAAAGCGCTCGATAGAGAAGTCGAAGAAAACTACACTCTTAACGTAAGTGCCACTGATGGTGGCAGTCCACCCAAATCTGGGTCTATGACCGTAAATGTTAAAGTTATGGACTATAATGACAACAGTCCTGTTTTCGAGCACGATACTCTTAAAGTTGAATTCCCAGAAGACGCACCGGCCGGATTTCTTCTCCTTAAAGTGCACGCGTCTGATCCTGACCAGGGGCCCAATGGGGAGGTGCGCTACGACTTTGCTGAGGGGTCTCAGGAGGAGGCCAAAGGCACATTTCAAATCGACCCAATTACTGGCGCAGTGACCCTGAAGTCGCTGGTAGATTTCGAGACGAAGAGATCATACGAGCTGAATATTCAGGCTTATGACATGGGCCTTAACTCTATTCCGTCGACCTGCAAAATCATGATTGAAGTCGTGGACGTGAATGACAACCCGCCTGAGATCAATATTAAACCGATGACATCGATGAGTGACGGAGTGGCGTACATAACCGAGGCGGCGGCCGTGGAGAGTTTCGTGGCTTTGATCAGCACCTCGGACAGGGACTCGGGCGAAAACGGCTACGTGCGGGTGAGTTTGAATGGACACGAACACTTCAAACTCCAACAGGCCTATGGCAATTCTCTTATGGTTGTCACCACGGCCACATTGGACAGAGAAAAAATCCCAGAATACAACCTGACATTCGAGGCCGAGGACATGGGCTCTCCACCTTTCAAAACTTTGAGGCAGTACACTGTCAGGGTAAGAGATGAAAACGACAATTCGCCCACATTCAGTAAATCAGTGTATGAGATATCAGTGATGGAGAACAAAGCACCGGGCACTTACATTGCCACAGTGGTGGCCCGTGACCCCGATGCCGGGGAGAACGGAAAAGTGACTTACAAGCTCATAGACGGCGAATCACCAGGGGGGGCGCCACTGTCCTCCTTCGTTTCGGTAGATCCCCTCTCAGGTTCTCTCCACACCGTCAGTGCTTTTAATTACGAGTCTGTCAAGCAGTTCGACGTGCCAATTGAAGCCACAGATGGCGGCTCACCTCAAATGACCAGCACGGCAGTGGTCAGAATCAAGGTTCTGGACCAAAACGACAACGCCCCTTTCATCATCTACCCGGTTCTTTTGAACGACTCTGCCAACGTGCCCATTCCTTACCATGCCCCAACAGGCTACCTCGCCTTGAGGATCAAGGCCCGGGACCCCGATGAAGGCATGAACGGAGAGCTCACCTACAGACTGGCGGAGGACAAGCAGCACGTCTTCTCCGTCGGCAAACTCAGCGGAGAGCTGGTGCTCAAGCACGGCCTGTCGTTCGCGCTAGGAGAAGTCCTGGAGGTGAAGATCGCCGTCACGGACAGCGGCAGGTCACCACTGTCCTGCATCGCCACCGTCCGCTTCGTGGTCACAGACATGGCCATCAACGAGGAGCCCATCCTGGTGCTCCTGCAGTCCCACGAGGACTCTGCGGAGGAGCCCGAGGCCATGGACGCCTCTCTGGTCATCATCATCCTGCTCGCCGTCGGCTGTGCCCTCCTGCTTGTGGCCATCATGGCCGTGGCCCTCTCACGGAGGTGTTGCCAGCGAGACACGCCTCTGGCCCCCAAGAAAGGCTTTAGCGGAGGCCTCATCCGAAGGATGCCCCTCCCGGGCCACAGCATCGACTCAGGGGAGTCCGACACCTACATGTCCACCCAGAGCTCCACCGTCAATGAGCAGCTCTCCTCTGTCTCCACACAAGAGGACTCCTATGATGAACAAAGCACAGACTCCAACAATAAGGTAAGCGATAGCCACAAACAACAGGAACAGAACTGATGTACACTCACCAGAAGCAGCATGAACTTGAGTCCATACAAATTGCATTAGCCAATCCTCTAATGTGGTTCTTTTTGTGTTCAGGTGTTCAGACCTCTCCTGGGCAAGAGCCATTTTGAATCTGTGGCAGTTTGGCAGGGTGACAGATTCACATCGCAAATAAGGTGAGTCACTTAACCGTGAATGTCATACCAAAGGGCTCACATTTACATTTACAAAACTATGATATTCTCTGTGCAAATCTACTCATTATTTTCATATCCACACATTTCCAAATGTCCGGATGTACATATCATAATAATAATAATAATTGTAAAGTTGTTAATCTCAGCAACTTGTTTATAGATGAGATGCAGTGAATGTATTGCCTGTTTAGTGTTGGCCCTCGCGAGCCTTCTTGCTGGCTTGCTTGGGACATGTGCTGAATCACAATGCCTGTGTGGAGCATCCACTGAGCTTCCGGATTGGATGTGATGGCACTCTGCTCATGCCTTTTTGTGTGTGTGTGTGTGTGTGTGTGTGTGTTGTTATTCCGTTCACAGTGGCGCAGGCTCCACTGATCAGACGAGCGTGAAGGACAGCGGGAAAGGAGACAGCGACTTCAACGATAGCGACTCCGACATGAGCGGAGAAGCTGCCCGCAAAGTGCCGTGCAGTATTCAGCCACAGGCAAACAGTGAGTGTCCTGCTGCCACTTCTCTTTAAGAGCTGAATATTTAAATGAAAGTTGTAGTGTGCCGACTGTGAGTCTATTGAGGACTGCACCTTCCAACCCGTAACCCAGTACTTCCTTTTTGGCATATTATGCATCCACAGTCTAACTATCATCGTACTTTATTATAATCATCATCATCATCATAATAATAATAATAATTATAATAATGATATCACGTTACTTTGTCACAATAAAAAACTTTCCTGTGCATGAATTGAGGTTCTAGTCTCAAACTATGCTCAATCCAGAAAATGGGCCAACCACCTAATGAGCATTCTATTCATTCACAGGCTCATTCTACACCGGACCAGTGGACAGATTCAGTCAGCCCTATGAAATCCCCACCTACTCCTCCAGCGGTCCCATGACTAATGGTGGTTACACCATAGCGTTCTCCCGTGCCTCAGCCTATGCCCCCATGCACACCACAGACCCCCAGGTCTCTGCCTGGAGAGAGTATGGCTGCCATACGCGCCTCCCCAAGGCGACTGCCCACCACCACGGGCAGCGCCCTGTTCCCCTCTGCCACAGGACGGGCACCCTGCCCACCCATTTCAACCACCATCAGTACGACTTCCGGGCTCAGCTGGAGCAGCAGGAGTTTCACTATGCCCCACATGAACTCCCAGAGCTGGCCATTCAGCAACAGACCTCCTTTCTAGGGGCAGAACAGGCTCTGCCACAGACCTCCTTCTGATGGGACCGGACAGGAGGAGGATGATGGCTTGAGATGACCTGAGAAACTGAGGATGAATCCTTTTGTGGAAATTTGACAGAGATGTTTTCTCTTTTTTTATGAATTCATTCAAGATTTCCTCATTTCCACTCTCCATAATGGCCAGAGGGATGAATATATATGTGTGTTGGCTTGGGCATTGCTTCCTTGAAACTGGACCAAGTATTTGACAGTGTAAATATAAATGTATATATGAAATATGTATATAGCAACATATTTATTTTCTTTTGTTAACATTTTGTGGTCAATATTTTAATGTTTTGTACAACATGCCCCCACACTTGGAGATTGATGTAGTTTTTAGAATAAAACATTACAGTGTCATAGATATCTGTCAGATAACCAAAATGTCTGTTTTCTTCTGTGTGCTCAATCATCGCAGAATAAAGACCAAAGTATAGAAAATAATCGCTTGGTTGTTGCATATTATGTGCTATTCTGGAGAGTCCCCTCTGCAGTGATGTTGATGTGGCCTACCTTCCCTGTTCATGAAACACGCAGGCTTCCAATCAAAGATTTACACAATGACATCAAAAGTCACCATATTTAAAGCAGCTTTAGCCTAGTTTAAATAGATAATAACCTTTGTCACAAGGGCAGTGCTTTCAAAGAAGAGACAATGTAGGCTTATCCAAACCATTTCAGCTGAACTCGTTACATTAAATGGATTAAGGTGAAGGTCAGCAGAGAATCCAGTTAGTGTCAGAGGTTGTGAAGAAAACAGTGTCAATATCTTCTGTAAGGCAACATCGACAAAACATGACGGGCTTATAGCACCATCTGCTGGGCCAAGAGGTCAGGGCGGTATTAGGCTCCATAGCGCAACAGAAAATAGGCTGAGCTGCAGGGTCAACGTTTAAACCTACAAACCATTTTAAAGTAGCCTACACTGGAGGCAATTTAACAGACTATGGTTACGTATGCCAAAAAGTTGACTATAGCTCCCGAAATGCATCGCACGCAGATTTCGAGGCCTCGTTCGTGGCGTTTAAGGAAAGATAGGCCTACACCCACTCACACTAACGTTAACACAACCGTGCCACTTGTGGTCATGTGGTCACAAAAAACATTCACCATCACTTCAACACGGAAGTCGGGGACAGTAAGAGTTTCAGCTCTGGGTTACAGTAGAATCTGTGATTGAGATGATGGTTCAAGTTCGAGGTTAAGATTGATAGTTAACCTAATCGTTGGTTGGTGGTGTAACGATCTAGAAAAAATAGGCTACTTTGTTCCGATTCACAGTTTTCATTAGCGATATGGTGTTGGCAGAGTTAAGTTTGCGCCTGAATGAAGTTGGATACAAGAACTGGCTTAAAGCTGGTTATTGTTTAATGAAGTTAAAGGACGGCTTGCAAGGTTTCGTCAACAATGAAATGAAACTTTTCCATGAGAGGGTTATTAACAACAATGCCAACCTGCGACGGGGACAATGTAGAAATAACTGCAGATCAAAGGGAAACCAGGTGTGTTCTTGTGTAGGCGACATTTAAAAAATGTGTAAGCGAGTAGGAACAGCATAGATGCTGTAAATCTTTGTGTAACACAATTATTTTATAGATCTATTAAATAATTGTGTTACACAAAGATTTATTGTACAGTCAACCTTGAACTTCAACCCTTATGTCAGTGTTTTGATGTGGACCAGCAGTGCATTATGACAGTGCTGTCTTGATTCTCCCTAGCTGCACTCTCTGTGCCCACTATGTAGCGAGTGGAGGAGGGAGATTGTGAGACACCACACGAACCCTTCAGCAGTGGTGAACTGGGGCAACTGCAGACCATGGCTCTGGTCTGCTGAACACTGGGAGCTTGCAAAGGTAGATTCTGTTTTAATCTACGTTTTATTCTAGTCTACGAACACACTGGAGGAACTATAGACAGAACCAAAGATGTAGTGGAGTGGTTTGGACAGGTCCACTCTGAAACACTTATCAATGTAAATATTATGACAAGTTGAAAAATGTTTAGATTATCTGTGCTATGTGTGTTATATGTGCTATGCGTGCTAGTATCTATAGAACCAAACCAGCATGTTTAATTATCAAAGACCCTACAACCACTGCACACATGCACAAGACAATTGTGGCAATTTGACTCTGTAGCGCTCTCTAGTGGTCAAGTCAAATGGTGGATAATACCCTTACCTATTTTTTGCTGGTTTTGTGCACACAATTTAACTGATTTGCGTATGTGTGTGTGTGTCCTTCTATCCAAGGCCTTTATGCCTCGAGGACAGGCAGATGTGACCAGAGCAGAGCAGTGTGATGCTGCTGCCCTCCTTAACCTCCTCCACTTCTGCGACCACTTCAGCTACATAGACCCGAAGCTCGTCAAAGAGGTCAGCACAGCAGCATACAGGAAGGTCTGGGGCCTCCAAACCCTAATAGACCTTTACTGTTCAGTATTGTCCCCAAGGACAGAGTTATCGCATTCATCACTCTTTCTATCTAGAGTTGCTGTATCTTGCCGTTCATAACTGCATTAGGTATAATCTACCCAGTGAAACAGGATCTATCACCTAACCCATTGGCTCTTAAATATTTTGTCTGGCAACCCTTCAAAAAACTTTGGCCAAGTCTCGCTTCTCATTTCTCTCCTACCAGCAAAAATTAGTTTCACTTTGGAAAATTTTGCAAGATAGGCATTCGTGGCAGAGACAGAGAATGGCCAGGTTTCCCAAAAAAGTTAAGAAGCTCTTAAGTCCCAAGAACTTCTTAGGAGCGTTCTTAGAACATTCTCACAACGCTCCTAAGAAGTTCTTAGCACTTAAGAGCTTCTTAACAATTTTGGGAAACCCGGCCAGTGTCTTGTCAACACCAAAGGCACTGTCAAAAGCAGCCTTTAACAATCTGATTGGTTATTTTCCAATGGATAACTAGCGCTCGTATCACTGACGCTCTTGTGGCAAAAAAGGCTGCATTGTGTTTTGTCACAGGTAAGCTCACACACAGTAGGTAAAGAAAAATGTACCCCATAGATTTTCATGATGTTGAAGCGTAGTTTATTATTATTATATTTTGTGTGGATATTAACACCCTTTTCTGTAATGTGACCAACAATCAAAAGTTTACAGGGACTTGTCTTTAAGCAGTGATGTAGCAATTCTGACCAAATGCCTGTGGCCTGCAGGTGATTCGCTGTAGGAACGAGCTGATGCACTCGTGTGAGATGCGCGTGTCGGCCCAGTGGATGCGGAGCTACCAGAGGAGCCTGGAGCTGCTTCTGCAGCCGCTGCAGCACGTCCATGAAGTGGCCGTCACCAGGCAACACATTCAGGAGGTCAGACAGTCCGTAGTGCACGACCTGCACGGGGTCAGGGATGTTGTCAGGGGTGTGGATGGGTGGGTGGGGGCTATGACTATTTCAAGGTATTTCACTGATACAGCCCCCCACCCCCCATATCCCAATATGATAATCTTTCATAGAGCCATGCATTTTACATTTTTAGTAGCAAACCTGCATGTCCTCAGTGACCTTAATTTCTGAAATCCTCAGTTTCGACATAGATTGACCTCAAGTGCTACAGTGTTATTTTAAAGTGAATACATGCAGATGGAAGCAGAGGACAGATGATGACTTTTTGAAAGTTTCTACAGTATATGTAAAATCTTTCACAGCACTTGGAGGCATATGTTAGCAATAATGTTGGCTGTATCAGATAATGCTACTGTAGAAATATATTAGCAATATGTTTACAAGAGTGAGTAGCAAGATTTATTCAGTAGCCTAAATCATGTAAAAAAAGTAACTTTTCAAACAAAATAAAAGTATAGCTTAAGTGCTAGAATTGGCTGAACTGTAGTGAAAGTGTCTGAAAGTGCTCAAATACATCATACGAGTGAAATATACAGTATGTGTGTAAATGCTTTGTGATTCCCCCCCCCCCTTTGCAGACGCTGTCTATAGACTGGTCAGTTCATGTTCCCGGAGTGGACAGAGTTGATGGATCCGAGGCGAAAGAAATAGAACTGGAGTCCATCAGCAAATGGGAGACAGAGTTGCTGCGGGAACGACTTCACGAGCTACTGCTCTGTGCAGACCAGGAGGAGACGCTGAGTCCAGAGGTAAAGCCTTCAATGACCTACTTCCTGCCCACCTTTAAAGCCACAGAGAAGCACCATGTTCTCCAGATAGTGATAAGCCTGGATCTCACAGAAGTTGAATAAGTGGGAAATTAGTCCAGTGTGGATGGAGTAGGTGTGTAGGAGGAAGAGGAAGCTATTTCCTGCGCTATACATACCGAGCAGCTCTCTACTGCTGTCTTCTGATAAAGGAACATTCTGACATTTCTGCATTCAAAACAATGTTGTGGTGTAACTCATATTAAGTGGTTCATAGATACCAGTATTCAGTGGCACATCACTTCATTATTTAGTCAAAAATCATACAAAGAAAGAAAAACAAACATTTCTCAAAATGTCAAAATGGCTCAGTTGATATGATCAGTGTTGCAAAATCAGTGACCTTGACAGGGGATTGCATTACATTACATTGTCCATACTGTATGTTTTTTTTTTTTTATTCAGGACAACTTTTCTATTGTAGCAGAGCAAGTTATACATATTGCCTAAACTATTTTTATTTCTTTATTACAGGACCAGCAGAGCTTGCAGACCCTCAAGGCCTTTCTACAGAATCAGGAGGACCTTAAAGAACTGTTTAGCGAGGAGCTTCAAACTTCTCATGCCATGGGAGATGGCCTGCAGGGGGCAGCAGAGGGAGTACAGACGTCAGAGAGTCCGGAATCAGACAGTGCTGATGTTCTTTAACAGAAAAATCAACATTTTGTTTCCATAAGAAATATTTCCTCTTTATACCTTAAACATGGGGTGGGTGGCAAGATGGTTGTGAATAACACATGTACATATGTTTACATATGTTCTCGTGACACAATACTTTCAGACTGAGTTAAGCCTGTAAGTTTTTTTTCATGCAAAATTGTCCATGAATTTTCTTAATAAGATATCAAGAAAATATTGCCTTTGCTGTCATTATTAACATAAAAGGTCTGCCTTTCCATTCTTCTATTCTAATACAACTAGATGCATAGATCTTTGTTTATCAACCACTGGCACATTAGTGGGCTGCAGAAAGTTTTCAAGTTGAAGCTTCACACAATATGAATTTAATCTGCAATGAAAATTATATATGTTTTAGAGTGTACACGTAAAACTTAGGCTTTAAGTAACAGCTATCAAAGAAGGCTCAATTTGACAAACTAGCATTCTATGCTGTGGCCTACTTAGGATAGATAGGGGAAAAAAGGAAAGTTCCTGAAGTGAAAAAATGGCAATGGCCTATGTTACCAGACACTACTAAAGTTCTGCGGAAATACAATTAGCGGCCTACATGAAATATTTTGACAATGGAGATGCTTGTTCATGCATGTGGTCATGAATGAGACTGCCAATTTCTGATGATTCATAGGATATAAAGGAATGAACTAATGAACTAATGTGATTATTCATGTATCCATTCCTTACCGTAAAGTGTTACCATGTATGCCCAAAACTCTTCAAGAACTGAGCAAGACTGAGAGAACCAAAACTGAGAAGGGCTTCTCCAATGGCAAGAAGCTGATTTGCATTGTAGAACACAAAATTCATTATAATGTTTGAAATATTATATTTGTAAAATGCTCTTAAAGCATGTAGGCTAGGCATTGCAACCGGCCAACAGACAGCAGTAAAATGAAACTGAAAAATGCTGATTTACTATGAAGTAGAAAGTTGAAAAGATAACTATTCCAAATAAGTCTGAAGAGTTTGAGGATCATGTGTGTATGTTTTTTTTTTTTTTTTTAATCACAAAGTGTGACTGCTTCTGGCCTTCCTGGGATTTTTGACCCCTCCTCCTAGTAGGCTACCACTTGACAACTGATGGCAAGGCATGGACTAAAACTGTTTCTTTTGCCTGCCTTGGGAATATAACCGATCTAGACAGTATTTTGCCGATAATAGTCTACAAACCTTCGGGGACCAGGGAAAAATCGAGACCGAAAACGACTGAAAACTATCGTGAAAAATGGCACGGTTTCCCGACGAAAAATTCCGTAACTGGCTTAAAGCTACAGAAAGTCTTATCATACTGAGAGAAGGGATTCGCTCCTTCCTGGAAAACGAAACTGAAAATTATCACACCATCCTGCTGAGTAAACTTAGCAACACTTTGGAAGAGGCAATCTGTCAAAATAAATGTGATGGAAGCGAGTGGAAAAACAAAGTAGGCTCAGCTGTTTCTTTACTCTGTCATTAGTGCTTCTTCATCCAGTCATAACTGACTGAAGGGCCGTAAAAAAGTCACTCTTTGAGGTCAATGTCCTGGCTGATCGGCTGTCAGCTTTTTGTTCTCTATCGTTCTTGGCGTTACTGTTTCTGCACTAATAATCACGCTGCACATTGCAGGCTACTGTGCATGTCTAGATATTCATGGTTTTGCCTACTGAATATCCATATTTACTCTGTTTTTCTTCTGTTATACACTAAATCTATATTATTCTTATTACTATTATAGTGTTACTGCTAATACATTGCACATACAGTATGCGCGTTAAGCTACATCACTGCTCTGATAATATATTAGCTGCAAATGCACTGCATTTAATTTACTTGCACGTCGCACCTTCTATAAACCAGCTGTAGGCTACTGTCTGCACTGCACTATATTTCTTGTCCTGTTCATACTTAGCTACATCACATTCCACTTTCTGATTTTTGCACTTTCTTGCTTACTGCATTTCAATGTCTTTGTATTTTGCATAATAACAAAGTTGAATCGAATCGAATCTAATCTAGGCCTATTTTAAGTTATTGTCAAGGAGGTTTGTAATCAATTTGCAGCCTATGCCTATTGACTGTAGGTCCACATCAATTGGCGATACTTTTCTCAAGGCTGAACTTACATGTGAGTTACTTCCATAGATACCTGACTGTAAGGTCTGTACACCATGGAAAAAGGAACTCTTGGCCAATCATGCAAAGGGTAGGCCTATTCATTGGAACAACTGCGTGCCGTATCTGTGGCCAAAAGAGAAATGGGAGGTGGCCAAGGTGAGTTCATTATTCATTGTGTAGCCTACTGTGTATTACATTTCATTAAGTTGATATGTTGTTGTATGTAGGAATATGGTGCATGCTTCTTTGGCTTTGAGCCTATCATTATGTCACACACAACTATCAGGCAACTGCAGGAAACAATTTCCCTCCAAACCCATCCTGGACAGAGCATTTACAGGGCAGAGCAAGACGTGCTCCAACCGGCTTGTGCCAGGGACAAGTCGGTACTCCCTGCCAGGGACAGTATAGGGAGCAGGAGAGACACTGACTCTGCTGCACCTTAGCCAGGATGCAGAGCAGTCCCCATATCTTGGTGGAGTTGATGTCCTTCTGCTTCCTTGTTGCCAGGGAGTGATGACTGGCGATGACGTCCACACGACTGGCATTTGAAATTATATTTCCTGCAGTTTGTTAATCAGGTCCTTGAGTTACTTTTATGTTTTCTCTTTTATTTTCCTTTTTATTAGGATATTTTTTTTATCTAAACTATTATTTGACTGTTGCCCTTCTATGCTACCCCTTGCACACAATAATATTTTAAAAGACAATGAACAACGAGCTGGATCTTTGAGTTGTGGATATATCTTGGAAAGTAAACACTTTCTATTTTGTACAGGGTGTTGTAAGATATAAGATGTACAGGAATGTTAGGAAGTGGCACTGTTGTATTTCTGTCATGCAAAGATGTAATGGCTCAACGAGAGCTTACAGTATTATCTCAAAACCACATGTGGCTTGAATTACTATCTTATTTTTCTTCCTTTTTTATTCTTCCTTCTAATATGTCTGTGTCATCATGAATATATTTCAGGTATACATGCCAAAGGGACACAGACACCACAACACCTATGATGCTTTTGATATAGCAGCATTACTTAACCTAATGGGCCATTGTACTCACTTCCACAAATTTATTAAGGACCAACACACCAACAAGGTACTCTAGAAAATCATCCAGGTCTCTTTCATAATGAAATGTATTGATTTAAATATGTATACTTTCTTCATGGTTTTGGCCACTGGTGTTGTCAGGGCCCTTATTTTAAATTCTTCTTATTTTATACAGACTTCATATGTTTTGTACATTGTTGTCACACTCAATGTATATTTCAATGGCGTAGTCTATTTTTCATTTGTTTTATGCCACAGACAATTCAATAACAATAAGAAATTCAATAAGAATTCACGTCGAGTGAAATGCATGTAGTTACGCACTTTTTTTGACTTACGTACCCTTACACGCATGGGAGAACCCCCCCCCACACGTAACTCCTTCCATTGCGTGTAAATGATTTAAGTGGAGAATTTGTGCAGGCTAAAACACGCTTAGTTACGCACTTTTTTTTTCTTTCTTTAACTTAAGCACCCGTATACGCACATGAGAGAATTCGACCATAATTTAAAGGTAAGATAAACTCAACCTTGTTTGTGTGTTAATTTGTCTGGTCTTCTTTTTAAGGTGATTAATGTGAGAAACCGTGTGACGCATTCTCCTAACAACACATTGACCAACCAGGACTTTCAGGAGCACTTGGAAAAGATAAAAGATTTTGCCCGCCTCTTGGATAAATATGCAAATGACCTACAAATGCTGCCAGATAAGATTGCCAAGGTAAGCAGCCAATCAGCAAGCTACACAGACATCTGCAGTATAAAATTCAGACTTAAAGTTTCATCTGAGACTGTAGGTTTGACTGCTTGTGCTGTTTTTGAAACTATGTAGGATAGATAGATAGATAGATACTTTATTGATCCCCAAGGGGAAATTCAAGAGGCTACTTCTGCTTTCAAGCTGTACACCTTGTATCTGCAACTGTAATTTGTACTATGTTAATAACACGAAATACAAAAAATCAAACCGAAGAGTTTTTCTAATGAAGATGTAATCTTGTTCTGTTACAGTTATGTGAGGAAGTGGATAGAGGACTTCCATATATCATATTACAGAGTACAGCAGGAGACATCAAATATTATCCAACAGAGGAATTTACAAAGATAGAACAGAGAGCCCTGAAAGAGAAGATTGAGTATTTGACCCAATGCTGTGAGGAGGACCAAGAAGGCATCAGAGTAATGTATTTTTTCATTTGCATGGGCACGGTATGGAAGTGTAATGCATGCAGTGTTTGGCTCTTTTTCTTAGCAATTCAATACTTTATTATCTTGTTCATTTAGAGCATCTGAATTTATGACTTTTGAGATCATAAAGAGCTGCTTAGTTTATTGTCTCATTCATTCAGAAAACAGGGCAACTTGTTCCTCAAGTAAATTCATTAAGCTTCCATAGCATGGACTTACAGTGTAATTTAATTCACTCCAACTAGTTTATATATATAGCCTAAGTTTCATGCAAGTTATTAATATAACTGTAATGTATGTTATATTCATTGTGCTTTGCATCTATCTCCACATCACTGTTCTTGGAGGAATATCCCACAAACACATCACTGACACAATGACAATCATTTATCAAGATAAACAGCAGACTTTATTTTACAGTGATTATCAACCAATGGTTGGAAACCCCTCAACAGGGGCATGATTGAGAGGGGAAAAACAACACACACACACACTCACGCACACACACACACACACACACACACACACACACACACACACACACACACACACACACACACACACACACACACACACACACACACACACACACACATCGAGTAGATCCACCCTCTTTGAATTTTCGAAATAAATCACTGATGTTTAAAATGTGTATGTGTTGATGCAGGAGAACATTGAGGGTATGTGGAGGTTTGTTCAGAGGAATGAGGACCTGAAGGTGACGCTGGCACCACAGATGGAGCAGCTGCTCTCTAACAACAGATGGCTTGAGGATTTGAAGGAGAGCTCATTTTGTTATCTGTTTTAATACATTTGAATGGCTAGGTATGGGCAGACAGTTTGTTTGATTTCTTTCACTTTTGTTTAAAAAACAATATGTAGCCTGCTTACATAAGAAATGCGGAATATTTTTTACTCATGCTTAAAATATATTTACATGTACGATACTCCTTTACATAAGGCTACTCATTGCTATGTTTATACAGTATTACATCATTTTTAAAGTCATAAGGCCTGGCCTGGCTAGGTGATTAGAAGAAACGCCACAGTCGGGAGCGCTATAGTTTTTTGACCACATAACTCTAGACATGAAAAGAACACACATTAGAAGCTTTCTCCATTTACATTGACACATGCATACACCATTGGGTATTTAAGTTGAATTTAGAAGGATAGTAGAAATCCTATATTTGTTGGAATTAAGTTTACGTTTTTGAACATGCATCAGAAATCCCTCCGCCTTGGCTCGCGTGGCGGCTTTATAGAAGTAAGAGGACAAGTTGCTGAAACAGCTAGCATGCACGCATGCACGATCAGCAGTCCAAGCTCAGTGCAAATCAAACCAGCTAATAACTGAACAAAATCGAACAAAACACCATGCCAATCTCTAGGTATGGTGAAGGGTGTGTGGTGATGTGGGGCTATTTTAGTTCCAAAGGTCCAAGGAACTTTATCGGGATGCATAGTATCCTGGATCCATGAAATAAGTGGTCTTTAAAAATAAAAACTGCCCCTATGTTAACCCTATGTGTTAAATTCCCATAGGGTTACATAGGGATGCCACCACTTATGACCCCAGTATTTTGGGAAGAACATTTATTTATTTATGATAGACATAATGATGGTTAGTCCATGGTATAAATGGCTTTTCTTGTGTCAAAGAGCTGAACTGTCATATGTTATGAGTTTATAACAATGTTACACTGGCTATGAATGGTGGACAATTTACTCATTTGAAAATGACCCACACACACACACACACACACACACACACACACACACACTGCAGGTACACAGATACACACACACGGGCTCACAAAGAGGAACACACACCCACATACACGTACACATACAAGCATAAACATGCATGCAGGCTAACACACACACTCAAAGATATGGCTGTGTGCTCGCTTGTCAACAAAGTATACTTTGCTGATGTAGAATAGTAGTGAGGAAGTGCGCACAAGTTTTATTTAGTGGTGTATGACATACAGACATACAGTAATTTCCTGTGTATTAGCCACATTGTGTATAAGCCGCAGTGTTTTATGCAAGTTGAAAGAAACAAAAAACATATTAAAACCATATTAACTTACCCCGCGTATATAACCTCATAGGCAGCTGAACACATTTAGCAAAATCAGTGTATAAGCCACAGCTAATAGTTGGGAAATTACAGCAGTAAGAATACATGGCATACCACTATTGTACAGTGTACACCATGCAATGATATAAAACAAATAAAAGTTTTCACACATGAAATAAGTTTTCAATTTCTTTACCTTCATTAGTGAAGCATGAAATTCTGCCAGTGCATTCCTCTAGTGCAGTGACTGTGTGTTATATTAGGCTTCAAATGGAATGTGTGAGTAGCCCTGAGACACCGCGAGCAGAACCCATGGGGAGTCTGTGCATCACCAAGTGCTTAGGTGAGTAGCGAGGTGAAGTGCTGGGGGACATAATGCATGTTGCCAACTCCAAGTGTCTGAGAGGCAGAGAGGGACCCCTGGACCCATGGGACACAAGACACAGAGTGCTTTTTTGAGGGGGTGCCACATTGAACCACTAGAGGATCCAGGCGAGCGCATGTGGGACATGCAGGGTCGCTGGAGTAGGCGACTTCTTTGGCTTACTATTGCTGCATTCCAGACAATTCGGACGTTGGAGGTCGGACTTCAATTCTAACCTTGAAGTTGGGGTAGAGTTACCCCCGAGTTTAGAAGTGGGAACTCCGACTTCAAGTGGTGTTCCATTGTACTTATTTTCCAGTAGGAGGTCAGAATTCTTGACCTCCGAGTTTGTTTAGAATGAAATTGGGAGATTAAGGCGAGACACCCCAGGTGAATAGGGGAAAATTTTAAACTTAAAGATATCTTCATGAAACTTTACCAGTTGAATACTCACATAAATAGGAGAATAAAATGTATTGCAAGTTTTCTTTAATTGAATGTTTAAATATGCTAATTAGGCTATATCTCATTAAATATGCGCTAATTTGCATATATTTTGATGCGAAGGATCTGACCATTGGAAAAAGCCAGGTTGAAAATTATTTTTTTGTTGTGTTAATATATCAAATAAAAAAACATTTACAGAGGGGATTATGAATATCTTCTTTTGTTTTCCAGTAAATCAGAAAATACTGCCAATTGGCTTAAAAAGTGGATTTTCGCCCTATTTTTAGGCATATAAAGTCATGTAAATCATGCCAAGAATGCTATATCAACAAATCCCTCTGTAAATATCTTCCTAATATAGTTAGGAATTAGACTGGAAAGTTTGGTGTATGTAGGTGCTGCAGAAGTGGAGATCCTTTGCATGGCGTGTGGGGGAAAACTCGTTTTGAGAAAACAGCCTTGAAACACAGCCAATGAAATGCGTTCTCAGCTTAGACTCGTCTTTGAACTTTCGCGATTGGTTGCTAATACAAAGGAAATGCCCATATTTGGATAGCATAGCGTCTTGTAGGAGAAGCAGGGCTTTCAAACGGTATCAAACACGATATGATTTGGATCACGATCACGGTAGTACATGACACTTTAGAATGGGAACTTTTGGTAAAATTAGGAGAAATATACAGGCGCGAGTAGACAAAAGTTCGTGAAATAAACACTTAAATGTGCAAATCGGACTTTGTTGTTGTAGTAGGGTGGTAGAATACATGCTAAAGTAGCAAACTAGCTCAAAATCTCGAAATTGACCGGAGGTCACAAAAACAGTATTTTCACCTGCCGTGTCTCGCCAAACATTTCTGACTTCCAAGTTGTCTGGAATGCAGCATAAAGGCGGGCAGGAACATGGTTGTGTAGAGCGCATCGACGCATACCTTGAGCACTGCTGTTGACTCCCTCTGGACCAGGACCACTGGGGAGGGGGTGGTGTGTTGGCTCCCGGCGGAGCTGGCACTCTCAGCGCGGGTGCAGCCGTGCAGGAGCCTGTGAGCTGTGGTCATCCCAGGCAGGATCGCGGGTGTCTGCAGTACAGGAGCCCTGCGGTGGAGCAGCGGCTGCGGAGCTGCATCGCAGTAGCACGGCATGGTACTTTGAGGCCGGGCCCAGAATTTATTTTAATGTGTGATCTATGTTGAAATTCATGCAAAATGGTGATTTATCTTCATATACTGTACATGGTATTCTTGCCATCTTCCTCAAAGCGTGGCAGTACTACATGCACAAATCAAACTTAACTCATGCTCGTAAGTTAACTAACTACTCAAACATAAAAAAATAAACTGGTAGCACAACTCTCTCACCTAGGGCTCCAGGTACAGGTGGAGAGGGGGAGGATGTCTCGCTCCAAGCAGTAGTGCACACCAGATAGCAAGTCTGCCTCAGTGGGGACAGCTGCGATATGGGGACGGTGGGGTTCCCAGGCACTAGCTTGCACACTAAGTTGCAGAAATGCAGCATCTATGCAAAATTACTTTGTAATTTGTTTTCTGAAATGTTAGTTTTGTATGACCCCCCCTGGGACACCGTAGCCTATATGCCTGTATTTTCTAGCATACTTACTGGTAGGTAGGCCAAACAAGGAGCAACATTTCATTGTGCATTGCTTAATTTGACTTCATAGGGCCCTTCATGGTGCACTCAAAAAATCCAAACAAAGACTCTACTTCCCTTATCAGCTGGAGTTTCTATCCTCAGGCCACTTAGTCTATCTGTGGCCTAAATTGAGGAAGCATTGCTGGTCTGAAAATAAATTAATAGGCTTATCCTATAAAAACTGTGATTGGTGAGTACTGAATCCAGATGTAGACTAGCGAAAAATAAATATGAAGGTAATCTGCTGTGCCACAAAACTGCTTCACGGTCAGAGATAAATGATGAAATTCAATAGTTAAATAAATAATTAATCGAAGAAATATCAAACCCATGTTAACATGTTCGCAACACGTTAATACTGTAGCCTAGTCTAGGCCTAAAGTAGGCTGGGTAAACTCAGCCTGATCTGCCGACGATTTAGATTTCACCCTGCAGCGCAGGCTGGAAACTGTAGGGGTGGGAATTGACAATTCGATACTATTGCGATATTTGGTCCATAATCCGATATTATTGCGATTCTAAACATACTGCGATACAACAAGTATTGCGATTCAATTCTGCGATATATTGCTATTCATGTCTCTCATATTGTTCGAAGGCATTACAAAAAATAAGGAAAATAACACTGTTCAACTCACTTTGTCATGGCATGGTGCATATCAAGGTCCTTACTATTTGCTTTTCGTTGAAAACCGAAACACACCCACACTTTCGATTTGAAATTGCCGTTGAATGCACAATAAAACGGCACAACAAGCGCCACCTTGTGAGCGTAATATCTTGAATTTCCCCCTTGGGGATCTATAAAGTATCTATCTATCTATATCTATCTATCTGGCATATTTAATGTGATCAGAGTAAACCCTGAGTAAACTCGCCTCAATTAAAAGTAAAATAGATAATTAAATTATATAATTAAATATTGCGATACTTTGAGCTACTCGTATCGATATAATTGCATGCACAAAATATCGCGATACTGAACAGAATCGATTTTTTCCCCCACCACTAGAAACCTGCACTAGCCTGAAGAGCCAGACCCACATCAAGATGTAGGGTCTGGACACTCACCGTAGACAGGGCTCAATCGGAGGGGTGGGATAAACAGTGTTGTCTTTCAAATTCCCTCCCCGCAATAGGATAACGCTAAACGAATCATCTTCTTGTTTTCAAGTAGCAGGATGCGTAACCTTCCCTCTCCACGCAATAGGATAACGCTAAACGAATCATCTTCTTGTTTTCAAATAACAGGATGCATTACCGTCGCAACTTCTGGTCGCATGTCAGTCACCATCAAGGCCGTAGCCATGATGTCAACATTGGGGGGGACCAAATTTGTGGCGGGGTCTGACAAAATGTCAACACATTTCATTCTTAACCATAATTTTCCATAATTTTTTCAAATGATCAAATATTTCAGAATTGTTTTTCTCCTCACACACCTCCAGGTCAGCATGCTCATGCTCTCTATCAGGGAGGCCCATAGCCTACTGTAGACTATATAGACTATATAGGCTATATAAACACGGTGGTTGTTCAACCAGATGAATCAAATAGAATGGGTTTCCCAGTGTCATTAGTAGTGGTGTTGTAGACTGATACAACTCACATTCAATACAATAATAATTAACCTAATTACAGAATCATAGATGTTCTATAGGCTATCTATCAATCAATCAATCTATCTATCTATTTTATGCATCAGTCAGGATCCATAGCCAATTAAAAATACATGATAAGAATATTGGTGTCAAAATTGTTTTGAAATTGATAATAGGTCAAGAAGTTTGATATTTTTGATAAGTTTGATTTGGGAATGAAATTGACTTAGCCTACATTTATCTTTAATGTCAAGTCAAATTGAGTGCCTGTCACTTTAAGAACGTGAGAATAATTTGACTTCAGTCATATTTTCGGCTAGTCTAGAATTATGCCTAGGAATATGAAAGCAATGCTTATGTTCTAATTCTATGTAGTTTATCTAAATGTAAAAAAAAAACAGAACACAATCTTCAAGCAGTAGTTCATTATTTTGATTGTGCCACAGCCTGAAGATGGAGAACAAGTAGAAATGTCCATATCTAAGAGAGCCACTAAAAGAATTAATCAAATAATCAAATTTGATTACATGTGGAGGAAGAGAGTTCACTACATTAAGAGATCAGAAATCACAAAAGAGGTCAGAGATGGAGGTTACAAGCCATTGATTTTGACTCAATAAATGGAACTTAAAACAACAGTAGGCCACTAGCTTCTGGTACCATATCCCACATGAAATATTCAGGAAATTATAGGTGGTACAGATTTCTTCCTAAGATGTGACTCCAGTATTCAGAACCCGACCCTCAAATTATCTCTCTTCCATCAGCAAGTTGTTCAGTACTGTTACCCCCCACAACACGCCTATCTGGAACAACAGATGGGCGTTTCTCAGATTAGGGGCCAAATTGGGTTGCTGAAATTTTGAAAATCAAAATTCCAAATTTGACTAATTGGTATACATCAAATGATTGGTCCTTTAGTCAGGAGTGATGTTATGAGCTTGGTTGAGACCATACAATAAGGGAATTTATTATTTTTTGCCATTTTCTAAACTATGTCAAGTAAATGTGTCATTACCATCACATCATCAAAAACATTTGAAAAATAAAGCTTAAATGATAAATCAATGCTTTTAAAACATTTTCTGGTTTCTCATTAAATCTACTTCATCTTTAGCTTAATGGGATTGTTGGTTTTTATTTGCAAGATGAATTATAGTCATTTAAGCATCTACATTTCTGATTCATCAATCTACCCAAGTGTGGAATATAAGTTTATTTTAAGGAAATGCCATAAATCAAAACCTTTTTAATATAGTGATCATTTAGACTGTCAAACATTGTCAAAATATATAATTGTTGGATATTTTTGTAATTTTATACCTAATATATTGGCAAAAATATGTATGTGATGGTGATGACACTGCAGCTCTGGTAATGACAGCTTGATGCGATAATGACAAATTACTGATATTAACCTAATACAGTGATCATCTAGACTGTCCAACATTGTCAAAAATACATAATAGTTTGATATTTTTGTAATTTATACATCATTTATTGCCAAAAATATGTATGGTGATGGTAATGACACTGCCGTTCTGGAAATGACATTTTGTGGTGGTGATGACAAATCACTGATGAAATGTGCTGGTAATGACTGTGCTGGTAATGACATTTTTGCCAAAAAAATAGCTTTCCAAAGCAAAGATGATGACTAATCAAGTGTAGCTAGCTTTCTATGTGTAATGTACACAATTTTACTATTAAAGTGACAAAAAATATTCAAAAAAATATTTGAAATATAGAAATATAACACGTATGGTAATGACGCATAATAAGTGTACATGCCCAACACGAAGAATAAAGAGTGGATTTAGTTACTTTTCTGGACATTAGTAGCCTGATAAACCAGCCTAAATGGATTGGATGTCTAATTTAGTCTGGCCTCAATGAATGGATACAACGGAACATTGTTGATGAGCACAACCCGTTGTCTTTCAAACCGTGTCTGTGCCTATAGGCCAACGCTCCCTCAAAACCCCGCCCCAGAGCCCTCTGCCTCGCCCGCATTGATTCAAAACACATCTCTGCGTTGTGATTGGTTTAGTTGCCATCTGCCAGATTCAGGGCAGTGTTTTCAAAATGTACAGTGGTCCGAGGCCAGACCCAAATGCAGGCAAAACATTTTGCCGTCCAGCAGTTGGCGCTGGTTTTCCAGGCTAGGACATTAGGGCATCTGTCTTGCAGCTTGAAATCCATGTGCTCCATTATGATATTAGGTTACCATGGCTACCAGATACATTTTTGATGAAAAAACAGTAGGAAAGTGCCTTTATGTAGAGTGTGATGGTAATGACGGCAAAACCATGGGACAGGTATAAATAGAGCAAAATAGAGTATAAAATGCACATATATGCTTAATCTGTGTATATAGTCTATTAGTTCAGGTAACAATTAATTCATATGCATGCTTTTTTTTATTAATTTGTGATAAATAATGTTTGAGATATGATAGGACATCTGAAAACTCTAGTGTGGGACAACACCAAAACACAGATTTTGTACCATAAAACACCAATAAAATGTATTAAAATCAATAGTATGAGCAACCATAAAAAAAAGTCTATGCTTGGTTTTGCTTATACTAATTAGTGATGCTAAAATTTATTAGATTTAATTTGTTTTTAATAGAATTACACCCTGTGGACAGAAATAGTCCCGAATTCTGAGAAATGCCCAGATACTGTAAAAAAGTCGTGGAGGACTGGTTAAAGGCATCTGGTCAGTCCTGCACTTTTAATTGACTCTAATGGTTGTCTTTTATAGTACACACGCTTTTGTTTGAAGTATGGGATAACCTGCAACATTGTTACGTATCAAACTGTATTTGATGCCATTCCTGATTCCATTTTAAGATTGATAAGAGGGATTATACCTATCGGATCTACAGTACCTGCCCCTCCCTACCGCAACTCTCTGTTGGAGGCTGTGCCTTTAAGGAGTCTAGATTCCCCAACAAATCTCTATGAGAAATATTTATTAACCTTTCTTATCCTGTGTTAACCCCATTTCAAAAGTTTTAATCGTTTCATCAAAGCATCGCCTCAAAAGTGTGGAATTTTGTTTCTTTGTCCCAGTTGCGTCCTTACGGCTGCAACGCGGCTTCGTCTAAAACAGGTCAAGCCTATGACGCGGTGACGTCAATTTCTACCACCAGTAGGCTACTCGGTGAGAAAGAGGTAGGCTACGATTCTTGCCTGCGTGCGGACAGTCCTGCTGACTTCTTGAGCCTGCCCTGGGAATGTGCTAATGTGGAGATGTGGTGTATTTATCACGTTAAAGGCACGAACAGTTAGAAGAGACGAGCAAAAATGGCTCGCTTCAGAGATGACAATTACCGCAACTGGCTTAAAACTACAGAGACTCTCAACACACTGAGAGTAGGACTTCGTTCTTTCCTTGAAAACGAAACCGAAACTTATCACAGCTCCCTTCAGCAGAAACTCGGCAACAGATTGAAAGGGGCTACCTGTCAAAATAAATGTGATGGAAAGCAAAACAAGGTAAGTGCATATTGGTTTGTTTCTCTGAATGCAATTCCTAGTTGCATCATCTGATGACTGACACAGCTAGGGAATCGGCAAGGTTAAGCAGATTCATTGAAGACACATTGTAATGGTGATGGGACCTGTATCTCTGAACTCGCTGCTTTTCCTCCACAGAAACCTTCCTGTGAAGTCTGTACCCCATGGACTAAGGAAATATTGGCCAATCACACTTGTGCAAAAGGTATTGTTTACTGGAAAAACTGCTTTCCACATCTGTGGCCTAAAAACAAATGGGAGGTGGCTAAGGTGAGTGTATGATCATGCATAATTCCAAGACAATACACTATTTAATGGATCTCTGAATTGCTCACAAGTGCGATATTTATTTTTTTAAAAAACAGAAAAACAATAGACAACGGTCTGTCAGAATAGGCATACGTACAATAATGCAATAAAACAAGAGTATAATTATTGTCTTGTGCCTAAATGTGGTTTTAATTTGTGCCCATTATTTTGTGCTATTATCGTTTTCACGTCCTGCTTTTAAAACCTGTATCTGCGTTAACTTGACCATATTTCAGGTGTACATGCCCCAGGGTCATCGAGAGCATGCCATCTATGATCATTTTGATATTGCTGCCTTACTCAACCTCATGGGCCATTGTACTCACTTCAGCAAATTTATTAAGGACCAACACACTAGCAAGGTAATCTAGAGAAACATCCATCTGACAGCACAGCTAGAGCTAGATAACGCACTGGAATAATTATTTTGTACATTTAGATTCCCTGATTTATTTGATTTTATATTCTTTCTCATATTTTTTTTATTTTTTTTATTCTTCCTCTGTATGTGTGTGTGTGTGTGTGTGTGGGTGTGTGTGGGTGTGTGTGGGTGTGTGTACCTGGTTTCCTTTGTAGGTAATTAATGTAAGAAACTGTGTGATGCATTCCCCTGACTTCACAATGAGCCAGCAGGACTTTCAGCAGCACTTGGAGAAGATCAAAGGCTTTGCCCGCCTCTTGGACAAACATGCTCATGAGCTGAAGACGTTGCCCAGTGAGATTGAGAAGGTAAGTCAGTTGGTAAACTATAGCCTGACTATAGCCTAGACGAATCTGTGAGCGCATTTGAATGCGCATACCACTTATTCGGTATGGGGAGGGCTTTATTGTTTATGGTTATGGTTATTGCTATTTAGCAGATGCCTTTGTCCAAAGCGACATACAAATAATAATAATAAAAAACAATAGGCCTACAATAATTAATGTAACAGTGAACAATTTAAAAAAGTAGTGAGAATAGCAATATTATAAACAATAAACAATATAATTTCAAGCAATAACCTAATGAAAATATACAATGAATATATAGGAGAATAGCAATTCAGTCATTCAATCCAATCCATCATATAAGCTTAATAACACTAACTATGGCTTTATACGATGATAGGCAGAGAGGAGTATGCACAACAGTCTGTTGAACACAACCAGTGGCTATGCTGGTGGTATCAGTGTTAAATGCCATATGTGTGTGTTTTCTCTTTGTAATTGAGTAAATAACTGCATTTAAAACCTTAATTTACAAGAAAGATGGAATGTTTACAATGCCTCTGAAAAGGTTCAGGGGGAGTTTTACGTCTTCAGTAAAAGGCCCTCTGACAATTCTTCGTATGGATGCATAGGGTGGTCATAAGACTTGCTTACTTAAGTTGTATGGTCATTTTACTATGTTTGATGTTCGAGGCTGGACTAGGTGGAATGGTTGGTTATGTCTATGGGTTATTGGAAACTACTGTACTTCTGTACTTTCAGAATGTGTGTGCTGCCATGTAACCACTATTACTTATCACTAATAGTAGCAAAAGATGAAACAATATCTCCATTTGTTTAGCAAAAGTGTATTAACAGCATAATGTGTTCTGTTCTAGATAATTGATACAGTGGATAATGGGTTAGCACCAGTCCTCCAGCAGCATGGTACAGAAGGAAATCAAAAGAATCATTCTGATGCACTGCAACAGAAATGTATGGAGATGGAGCAAAAAGCCCTGAAAGAGAAGATTGAGTTTTTGACTCTACGATATGAAGAGGGCCAGGATGGTGTTCAAGTAATGTATTGTTTCATTTGCATGGAGCTTAAATACAAGTAACACTGAAGGAGCTTTTTTAGAATAATTATTTTAGTCATTATTTTTTATATTCTTTACTGTTGTGTGAATGCAGATAGTAAACAAATGTTTCAAGGACACATCAAGACAGCAATTGCTAAGGACGATGTGGATGTGGACTCCAATTTACTCTAATGCCTAAAAAAGCATGTGTCTGACGTAGGCGGAGATTGAAGGCATCAAGACCTTTCTTCAGAAGAACAAGGACCTGAAGGAGAAGCTTGCTCCACAGCTGGAACAACTCCAGAAGAGGGTGGACGAGCACGACAAGCAGATCAACATGCTGAACGAGCGTGTCGACCAGCTGGAGGAGAAGGTCACTGGTCAAGGTGAGAGGCTCAGATTCCAATCCAGACAACTTGAAGGACTGACGGTAACCCATTACATGCTTGGCTACATGTACAGTATATTGGGAAGCAAACAAGGTGGCTAGGACCAAGTCATATAATATTCCAGCCAGTCAACACATTGCTTCATTTATTCACCCTTGCTGGAGGAAAGCGCTGTCACAAGAGACACATATAAAGATCACAAACCATAGAAAATCATTCTTGATGTGCACTGTTGGTATCAGTCAGACTGCACAGTTACATGAACATGCAAAAGCACACCTGTGTTAGATGTGTGGCAATTCACACAATGTTCAACAACGGTAACTGTAAAAGAGATATCCGGATAGTAGAATAGTGACAATCTGTTACACTGGGATGCATTCTGTTGTATGTGCTATCTGATAACAATTGTTTGTATTCTTACATTGTATGTCTTCTCAGGACCTAAGAAAGACCCTCTCTTCAGTATGAATCCAATGAAATATAAGAACTACGTTTTTGAATGGGCACGGAAATATGGCTGGCCTGAGCCTGTGTTTACTGAGAGTTGTGAGGGAGATGGTATGAGTTTCTTTCCTCTCTTATTCTGCTGAATATATTGCTTATGGATATCTTGTATAATCCCATGATGATTGCCCCCATCTTTATCGCATCCCCAAGCTTTTATACTAGAGTATGACAGTTCTGGGAAGACCCAGTGCTTCTTGGTATACTGTATGACTGATTATCTAGCCTTAGTCATGCCAGATGCTGTGTTTATCGTGTCTGATTTGTTTTCATTGGATATTGAATTTAGGAATTTAGATGCAAATTATTGTTTAGTCAAAATACAGTGTATTGAAATGCACAAGAATATGTTTACATTTTCCCATCATGTTTTGTGTTCTGTTAATGGATGCAGAGATGAGCTTCTTATTACACTTGCCTTATTTACTTCCCACAGGCTACAGGGGCCACCTAACGGTGAATGGACTTACATTTACTGGAGAGCAAGCGTGCCCGAGTAAGAAGCTAGCGCATCAAGAGGTTGCTAAAAAGGCCCTGGAGCACCTGCAGACCTTAGCCCCCAGTGCTGAAGTCCATACTGGAGAAGAACAGCAGATGAAGCATCCAGTTGAGCCCTCAGAAAGCAACACCTCTGAGGGTGAGTATCATGGCAGGCTGGCTGACTTGCTAGCTGTAGTAATGTAAATGCAGTTCAATACTGTACTGTATGTGGTTCATGAAAATCAGCAACAGATCTATAAAATTGAGCAAACATTCAGGTAGATGTACAGTACAGACGGAAACCTGAAAAAGTATGAGGTATGCATTCAAATAAGAGAAAGTCTTCCGGCAAATTCCAGTGTTCTCATCTAGAAGAGATGAGATTGAAGGCAACAATCAGGGAGGCTGTGTAATGTGACAGTGAAAATACAGGTTTACACTATCATTCATATGCTCTCTCTCTCTCTCTCTCTCTCTCTCTCTCTCTCTCTCTTTCTCTCTAGCTATATATACTAGTGCAGTGCCCGTACAAACAATGTTTTCCAAGAAACTGGTTGCCCAATTACGGTGATGCAGGTAGAGAATGTTAGATTGGCGATGATGTAGAATCAGGCCCGTGCAGTTAGCGCTTTTTACTGACTGTGCAAAGTAAAAGGGTGAAGGGGAAAGGCGTTTGACCTGCAGCTAATGGCAATATTAGACACATTACATAGCCGTGCGTTGTTGCTGTTGTTGGGAATGGGAAATGATGAAATAACCGCATGAACTCGGAAGTGATGTTTGAATGAATGTTATGCCCATAGCCGATGTCCAGATAGAGTCAAGAGCGGCTGTTTTAAATGCAAATCCACGCTTGCAATTTGTATATTTATAAATAGCCTATATAATTATAAATATACACGCTAAAGCTGTCGGGGAAGCTCTGCAGAGAAATATGCAAGCCTAAAACGAGCGAAAAACGAAACCGGAGATGAAATCGCCAATCCTGCTGCATAGTTTCTCTTTAAGTGAGACATAATTTCCATGAATGGCAACACGTGACTTTGTCAGCGAAATGGCCTTTTTTTTCTTTGCTGGAGTAGCCTAAGTCAGAGTGAGAACTGGGGAGTGGCTAGAGTGCGGAGAGCGGTAGAATTGTGGGATTGCGGTAGAGTTGTATTTTGTTTATAAATGACAATATCTTTTTTGTCATTTTTTGTCCAAAAACAAGCAAACTTTGCACTGCACTCACGCATGTCATTAGCAATACATGTGTCAAATTTTAGGTCAGTCGGATTAGTGGTTCGAGAGTTATGCGTGGAAGACACAGACAGAGTGACACAAAGACAGACGTTCCTAGATAGATACTGTATGTGTGTGTTTGTTTGTTTGTTTGTGTGTGTTTCTATGTATGTATTTATTCCATTAAAGGATGTGTTTCAGGGCAAGACCTAGTGAAAACTGCAACCCAGTACTATTATGGAAGTGTGATAGTGGTTCTGGACACTGAAGTTGCTTCTGAAGAAGGATGTGGTCAAGAAAAGGAGGCCATTGATGCTACCTATGGAAGATTGGCCCATCTTTTTGGACTAGATGAAGCCAAAACCGGTGGGACACACAGTATGTCAATAATCCAGACATTACTGTTCATTCTGTGTTTTACTAAAAAAATTACATTACTAATCATTCTGTGGCAGTTTGTTAAAATGTTGTCTTTCATAATAGGGTCCTCAAAACAAGGCTTGGTTCTGGAGCATTTTCAGGAGCGTGGATTCCCTCCACCAAAAGAGAACAGCAGCAAAGGTCCTGATGAGAAGTTTTACTGCAAGCTGAAATTGTGTGGGGCTTTTACCTTTCATGACCAAGGTGACTGCCAATCGTCTAATCATGTGTTTTTATAATCTTATACATATGATTATGGTTAAATAGGGGTGCTTCCAAAGTTCCAAAAGGAATATAATGGTAGATAAAACTCAATTTTAGAAGTTTACAAATTTAGAAGCACTTTATCAAGTAAAGATCCAATCCATAGTTGTCATCAGATCATTAATCTTGGAGTTTGACTGCTAACCACAGAAGGATCCACCAAAAAGAGGCAGGCAGAACAGCAGGCTGCTAAAACGGCCCTCCAGCAGCTCTCAAGGGTCCTGAACTGGACGGCCAGTGGAGAAAACTACAAAGGTGACCTAAAGGAGAGACTGGAGGCCCAGGGTCTGGGTCAGCCATCTTATGACGTCACTAAGAGGGAGAACCTACCTGGTGGGGAACGTGGACGCTCAGGTAAACGTTGGATCTCACAGCTCATGAGCCCAGTCAGCGTTTCCCTGATTGCTTTGTTGAAGGATTTTCAATACCTTGCACTTTACCTCTTTGTTTTGCTTAAATTGCTGCCATTACTAACTTGGCTTCCACAATGTCTGAGTGAAAGTTTGTAATCACCTGTGTATTTATCTCTGCAGTGGCCTCGGTTGGCTGTGAGTCTGCTGGGAGTAGTAGCATGAATGTACCACCAGGAGGCAGCAGTGCTCCAAACTCTATAGATCAACCGTCAGCAGCAGAACTCAAAACACAGCCCACAAAGCAAGACCCTGTTGTTGCAGCTCCAGGGATCCCTACCGCTGGTCCACAGGTCCTAGTAAATGAACCGTCTGTAAGCATGGAGGTGTGCAGCACAGAGACAGACAGACAACTGGAGGAGATGGACGTGTCCCCATCCAGAGTCTCAGCCAATGGCACCCAACCAACACCTGTCAAGGAAGAGTCAGCAAGTACCTCAGCAGAAGGTGACTCATTCTTTCACCAACCTAGTATTTGAAACCATGCTAAAGTTGACTAAAAAGAGGAATATAAAATCATCTTTTGGAACTTGCTCATTGAGCTCAATGCCAATCAAACCAGCATAGGCTAACTGAACAAAAAAACACCATACCAATCGTTAGGTATGATGAATAGGGTATGTGATGTGAGGCTATTTTAATTCCAAAGGCCAAAGGAACTTTATCAAGATGCATATGATCCTGGATCCATGAAATAACTGGCCTTTACAGTTTTTCTCAATTGTTTACACACAATTTCTGGTACTTGAGACACAATTCCAATAATATGTAGCTCATGCACCAACCTCCTGAACCGATTCTGCTGAACTATAAGCACAATTTCTGCTTTACACTCAAATTGCTGTTCTAAAACACACTGTTTTCAAAACACTACACACAATTCTCTGCATTTGACACAATTTTCATGAAGAAAATGTCTTGTTCTTTCAAGGAACACACTGCCATTCAAATTCTAAAGCTAACTGCCCTACCATGCACACTGACTCATCACATGGGCAAACACCTGTCACACAGTTTTACAATTATCAATCACAACTTCAGTATACAGTAGTAGTACAGGCAGAGGCAGAGCCAGAGGAGTGAGAGTAAGAGGAGGACGGGGAGGCCAAGGACCGTAATCTCTGATGAGATCCGAGCCACTTGAACATTGCAGTGCTGCGTATCAATACAGTACAGTACTGTACAGTACAATACAGCTCAATGAGCACAGCAGTACAGTATTGCCTGTGGACTGTTCTGTAAGACTGTAAAATTACTGTAAAGTATGTTTCAAGTATTTGGGAAAAGTACTTCTAGTTTGTATTCCTACACAGTATTTACAGTATTTTACCATTTATTTGGCAGCTGAAAGATTACCAACTCAAGGGCTTCTGTCTCCTGAACAGGAAACTGAAATCATGAACATGGTCCTTGAAAATAACGGCATAACATTACGGCAAATACAAAGAAAAATAATAGAAAACAATGAGATATTTCAAAATATTGTTAGGGTAAGCATAACAACTTACTGTATCAGCTTATCTATTGGTTGTAGTACTGTTCGTAGTGTAACACTGAACAGAAAAGGGCCTAAGTCATTATGATGAATGGAGAAGAAGTGTTTTCAATTCATCGCAGTGTTTTACACTGAGCACATCAGTGTTCAACTGGTTCTTATAAATGTCTTGATATATGATGGTTTGTGTTTGTATTTTGAGAACAAAAGACCATTTTGAGGAGAAAGTACATTGTTTTGAAGGGAAAGTTTCATTTTGCAGGAGAATTGAGGAGTTTTGCCCGTTGTGTGTGTGTTTTTGGATTTGTGTGTAGAGTTCTGAGAGTATGAGGCATACTTTCAGAAAATGTGTGTAAACAATCGAGACTGTAAGATGAATTTCCAAAAGATGATTATATATTCCTCTTTTTAGTCGACTTTAGCATGGGTTCAAATACTTATTAGTCCCACTGTGTGTGTGTGTGTGTGTGTGTATACACTATGGCCAAAAGTATTGGGTCACCTGCTTTGACTCCCATATGACCTTCAGTCACATCTTTTTTTTTTTTAAGTATATTTTTTGGCCGTTTTATGCCTTTATTGATAGCGATAGTAGAGATTGACAGGAAGTGAATGGGAGAGAGAGCAGGGGTGGGATCCGGAAAGGACCATGGGCCGGGAATCGAGGCTCGCCGGGTCGCCGACGTGCGGTGCAGGTGCCCCAGCCAGTTGCGCCACAGCTGGGGCGTCACATCCTACTCTTAACCCATAGGGTTTAATATGTGTCGGTCCACCCTTTGTAGCTATAACAGCTTCAAGGATTCTGGGAAGGCTTTCCACAAGGTTTAGGAATGTGTTTAAAGGAATTTCCAGAAGCGCATTTGTGAGGTCACACACTGATGTTGGACGAGGAGACTGGCTCTCAGTCTCCACTCTAATTCATCTCAAAGGTGTTCTGTTGGGTTGAGGTCAGCACTCTGCAGACCAGTCAAGTTCATCCACACCAAACTCTCATCCAATTTCAATTTCAATTTAATTTCACTTATAGAGCGCCAAAACATTACACATGTCTCATGGCGCTTTACAGAGTGTTAAACATTCAAAGAGAGCCCATGAGTAACAGGGGCAAGGAAAAACTCCCTAGAATTGGAGATACATATAGGAAGAAACCTCGGATAGATCCATGACTCAAGGGCCCAACCCATCTGCCTAGGGTCAGTTACAATAAGGTAATTTGTAGTATCAGAAAGTTCAAATAGTCCAGTGTAGGGAGTAAATTGTCTATAGGGATTAGTTATTTTCGGAAAGTAATGGGTGGCTAGGATGTGTGGGCCAGGAATCCGGTTAAGGGGACCACAGCAGGCGATGGTAGGGCAGCCATAGGGATGGGACTTCAGGTGTGATGAGTGCCAGCCATAATGATGGCTGATGACTGGTAATGGTTTACCTCACAGGACCCCCATGTCTTTATGGACCTTGCTTTGTGCACTGGTGCACAGTCATGTTGGAACAGGAAGGCCATCTTTGAGCTGGGCATGGCCTCTTGGTTCCAGTGAAAGGAACTCTGAATGCTTCAGCAATAGCCAAGAGATTTTGGACAGTTCCATGCTCCCAACTTTGTGGAACAGTTTGGGGATGGCCACCTCCTGTTCCAATATGACTGTACCAATGCAGCAAGCAATGTCCTACAGACATGGATGACAGAGTTTGGTGTGGACGAACTTGACTGGCCTGCACAGAGTCCTGACCTCAACCCAACAGAACACCTTTGGGATGAATTAAAGTGGAGACTGAGAGCCAGGCTCCTCATCCAACATCAGTGTGTGACTTCACAAATGCGCTTCTGAAAGAATGGTCAAAAATGCCCATTAACACACTCCTAAACCTTGTGGAAAGCCTTCCCAGAAGAGTTGAAGCTGTTATAGATGCAAAGGGTGGACCAATGTCATATTAAGCCCTATGGATTAAGAATAGGATGTGACTGAACTGTTCGTAGTGTAACAGACTCTAGGCAGATGGGTGGGGCCCTTGAGTCATGGATCTGTCCGAGGTTTCTTCATATGTACAGTATCCCTTATTTTAGGGAGTTTTTCCTCGCCCCTGTCACTCATGGGCTCTCTCTGAATGTTTAACACTGTAAAGCTCCATGAGACATGTGTAATGTTTTAGCACTCTATAAGTGAAATTGAATTGAAATTGAAATTACAATATGTAAGAAGTTAGTGTTTTCTCAGAGGAAACCCTGTACTTGCATCCCATAATTGCTCTTCCTCCAACAGGCACCCGGTACTATGGAAGTGTGACTGTGGTCTTGGACATTGAGCTTCAGGACCAGGAGGGGCAGCTTCAGGAGGAAGGCGCCATAGAGTCTGCCTACAGGAAATTAGCCGAAAAAATTGGCATTGAAACTAAACCAGGTTAGAGGGCAGAAAAAAAAACAAATAAATCATTGAGTGATAAAATGTGATGATTTAGTAGGATTTGCAATATACGTACACATTTATTTTGAGTGATTCAAAGTATTCTATTGGACTTCAACCTCTCTTGGCAGGTTCATCCAGAGCTATGGTCCATATGTATTTTGAGACATCTGGCTACCCATTACCTGTGGAAAATGTGCAGAGATGCATAGATGACCAGATCAGATGTAGTCTCAAACTCTGTGGGTCCTTCACCTTTGTAGACCAAGGTATCGTTAGAACTGTACGTTAATTACAATTAAGTTATTTTGAAATGCAGTTTGGTCAGTTGAATGAATTTAATCTCCCTTTAAAATCAGAGGGGTCGACCAAAAAGAAGCAGGCAGAACAGCAGGCTGCTAAAACGGCCCTCCAGCAGCTGTCAAGGGTCCTGAACTGGACGGCCAGTGGAGAAAACTACAAAGGTGACCTAAAGGAGAGACTGGAGGCCCAGGGTCTGGGTCAGCCATCTTATGACGTCACTAAGAGGGAGAACCTACCTGGTGGTGAACGTGGACGCTCAGGTAAACGTTGGATCTCACAGCTCATGAGCCCAGTCAGCGTTTCACTGATGGCTTTGTTGAAGGATTTTCAATAGCTTGCACTTTACCTCTTTGTTTTGCTTAAATTGCTGCCATTACTAACTTGGCTTCCACAATGTCTGAGTGAAAGTTTGTAATCACCTGTGTATTTATCTCTGCAGTGGCCTTGGTTGGCTGTGAGTCTGCTGGGAGTAGTAGCATGAATGTACCACCAGGAGGCAGCAGCGCTCCAAACTCCATAGATCAACCGTCAGCAGCAGAATTCAAACCACAGCCCACAAAGCCAGACCCTGTTGTTGTAGCTCCAGTGATCCCTACCGCTGGCCCTAGCACATCACCTGTGCAGAGAAAACAAGCCAAATTGCAATTTCAAGGTACCTGCCAAGGTATCTATTGACATTTTAGCACACTAGGACTGGACAAGTTTACATTTCAGGAGTTTGAGTTTACATAAGTGTGCAATTTATTAGCATATATTTCCCTCTAGCATTTTCATATTTTTATGTTTGTTATGCCATATGCCTTATGTGTTACACTGGTATGTCTGGCAGGTGGAGAGGTGGAGAGGTTACTGGCAGTGTGGGGTCTGCTGCCCCCTGTGGTCACATGTGAGAAGTACAGCATGGAGCAGAGATTCACGTGCAGTGTGAGCATTCAGCTGGATCGATACACTTTCCGGAGTCCTGGCTGCTGCAGGACCAAAAAGGAGGCCAGTCGTAAAGCCTTCCATTCATTGGCCCTCGCCACCGGGATATGCCGGCCTGGAGCAGGTGGTTTTTAATTCTCTTCTCATAATATTGTTTCCCATCATCCTTTGAGGGTACATGTGGAACAATATCAAAAAAACTTTTTTTCTGTGTGTGTGCTTTTTTCAGACGAGACCCGTTCAACCCAAGAAGTCAAACAGTACTTTGCCCAAAGGTCCCTCCCCTGTCCTATAGAGGAGTTTAGTGGAAAGGAGAATGCCTTTTCCTGCTCACTGACTAATGTGTCGTACAGTTTGGTCTATAACGGACAAGGTTAATAGTTATTATTCTTCCGTTCTCTGTTTGCAATGCATTTAAGTGTTTTGAACTCACATGATGTTGGAGTTCCCCTGTTCATCAATTTTCAATCCACTGGATACCCATTTAATGCTAAGTGGTTACTCAATGCATCGAGAACTGATGAAAAGGATCATGCCTTGTCTGGAACAGCAAAGTTATATAGTGCATTATACCACTGCTTGGTCAAATTTCCTATTGTGATGCGCTGTTTGGAACGTGCATTATTTTTCTATATACCGCACGGCTATGAAGTAGTTCCCTACTTTTGGGCTTATTACACTTGAATATTAATTCGGCAATGTCAATGTAACGGTAAAATCAACAACGTTGTATCTAAGACAGCGGCAATATAAACGTGATATAAAAGTGATAGTAGCAGTGATAGTAGCAGTGGTATAAGCGGGATAATCAACTCCGCGCCGTGCGTTTATAGGAAAATAATGCACTTATCGAAGTGTAAAGTCCCCTCCGCCTGCGGCGTCGGGTCCTTATTACCACTTCGAACGTGCATTATTTTCCTATAAACGCACGGCGCGTCGTTGATTATCCCTTACATACTAGATGTTTTGGGTGTGCATTGGTATTGGCAGAGATGCATTTTTGCCTATTATATTATGTCTACCGGTATGTGTCATTAAAAGGAAAGCCATTTGAAGCCATTATTAAAAGAATAGATAAAAGAGATAAAAGAACTACGTTATAAGTGTGAAACCTATATTCTTTGCCGATTAAGTGATGCTGTCCCTATTGATTTATGCTCTTTGCTGCTATAACATAGTTGAAGAGCTGGTTAGTTGGTAACATCTCTTCTCCATCATGGCCGCGTGCTCAGGTTCATCAGAGGGAAATGCTCGCCAGACTGCCTTCCAGGACGCTCTCACCAAACTCAGCCGCCTCTTCGGCCTCTCGGGGATCCCAGGGGCTCAGGACGAAGCTGACGAGCAGGTGACCGCTCTGCTGGAGATGGCCGGCCAGGGCGAGCCTGCATATTCCCTAAAAGCCCAGCAGTACAAGGCCTCCATTCAGCTGAAGTTCACTGACTACCACCTGGAGCACAAGAGCAACACCAATAAGAAGCAGGCGCGGAATTATCTCAGCGAACGCATTCTCAAGATGTTCGGTGTGGATACAGGTGAGTTGATGGTGTTGGATAAACAATGTTTACAGCCAAGTTAATTCATTATTGTACAATATGAACATTGCACAAGTACAACATACAATAATTATGAATTATAGGGCTGTATTGACAAGAATCTGATGATATGATAGGGATTCCCTGTGCTATTATCACAAGGAATCAATACAAGGTTTATGATTCAATATATTGTGCTACATTGCAATACTGCAAGATTCAGGGCAATGCAACGCCAACGTTGTTGATTTGTTTGAGCTTCTGATAATAACTACAAAACAGCATCTTCTGATCTGCCCAGCCCCCTCATATTTACTGGTTCAGTCAAGCCAAATGGTTTTAATTTTATTCTTTGAGGGAAAAATGTCGAGGATATTGTGCATCCCCATTTGTAAATAATTTAGTCTTAGGATGTCAAGCAGGGTATGTTTGGCAAAGCTTTTACAACATTGACAGCTCAGTTAAAACCTGAAAATTAGCTTATGGTTTTGGTGAGAGATTTTTTGCTGTTAGTGTGAAGATTTCAGAAATGTACAGATGTTTTGTGCAAGCAGACACAGTATATACAGTATATTTATCATTACTTTTTGTGTCATCTTTGCACATGTTTTTTTCTGCAAAAGGACACACATTTCAGAAATAACTTGCAAACTAAACTTACTGTTCCAGACGCAAGCACCAGCGGGTCCCTGAGAAACTCCCTAGATGAGTGGTGCAAGCAGGAGAAACTTCCAGGGCCAAAGTTTGAGGAAATGAAAGAGCCGCATGGAGTCCGGGTGACCTTTTCGGCTCCTTTCTCCTGCTCTAGTCCAGGTAATGAACTGGCTTTAGTTCTTGAGCTTCTCCTTTTCTCTCTCTTTCAGACCTAGACAAAACACAATGATACACAACCCCCCCCCCCCCACACACACACACACATACACACGCAAGCATGCAAACATTCACACGTATACCCATACAAACACACACATGCATACCCACACAAAAAGATACACCTACACCCTTCTCCTACACACACACACACACACACACACACACAAACACACAAACAGACAAACAGACACACATACATATACATGCACAGCAGCACTCAAATGTGGCTTCACATGCATTATAAAAAAGAGGCAAGGTGCCGAGTGGTTGAGAGGTGTGAAAACACATGGAAAGGTGCAGATGCAGTGTAGTATTACTGTGCGTGAGACATCTTGACAAGCCCACTTGCAGTTATAATGCTTGTTATTTTGATGGTGTATCTATTGTTGGTTGTATCTCTGATGGTTGGGCCTATATCTAGACAGTTTACTACAGTCTAAACATACACACACACACACACACACACACACACACACACACACATTCCAGTGAAGGTGACATACTGCAGTGTAAAGTATTAATTCTCAAGTCTCTTACTCTTAACACATCACAAGCTACACACATAAGCACATTAGCGTGCATGTGTGCGTGCTTGTGTGCAAGTGTGTGTGTGTCTGTCTGTGTGTTTGTGTGTGTGTATGTGTATAGATCCTTGTGGTAATTTTGTATGTGTATAGATCCTTGTGGTAATTTTGTGTGTGTGTGTGCGTATGTGTATGTGTATAGATCCTTGTGGTAAATGTGTGTGAGTGTGTGCTAGCGTGCGTGTATGTACAGCTCCTTGTGGTAATGATCTGTATGTGTGTGTGTGTGTGTGTGTGTGTGTGTGTGTGTGTGTGTGTAGACTGGGAGGACAGCTGGCAGCAGGCCGAACAGAGCCTGCTTCAGGAGCTGACTGCACGCCTCAGCTGGAACAAAGAGGATGGAAGCAGAAGTGGCAGCTCAAGTCTGTAAACTGTGGCGTGTCAGTCACCTGTCTCAACGCTGTGCCAGTACAGCACAGCCGTCTCCATTGGCCTCTGGAGCCTAACGTGAAATAGGAAGTTAGTTACAGGGACTCTGGGCTGGTTTCTGCTGTACAGTATATGGCCTTGCACGGTGTAGTGCTGCTTTGCTGTTGATGTTTAGGATGTAATCTTTTGTCTTTTGACTTTTAGCTAGTAAACTCACTAGTTTTATACACAAACTCTTTATATTTTTTCTAACTCTATTCACTCTATGAGGCTACATCATGTTTTTACGGGCAAACGAATCACTGATGATGCAAAGTGTTGAGCTACAAAGTTAAAATCATTTCGGCTTTTGAGGCGAGGAGTGTCAGATGATGAGGAAATTGCCATATATGTGAACAAAGTTTGGGATGTTGTGCAATTGCCATTGTGACTAAGTGAGAACTTGGTGATATGAAATTCTGTATCATTTTAATGTGGTGTTCGAGTCTCCAACATGATTAGAATCCTGTAGTTTGTCTTTCTATTGTATTTTATTGTAATTGAAACCAAATGACTGTGTACATCAGGCTTCACTGTAGAATCATGAATTCCTTGCTGTGTCTGCTCTTGTGTATCATCAGTTTTGTGTGTATGTGTGTGCTTGTGTGGGTGTGTACGTCTGTGTGTGTGTGGGGGCGGGTGTGTGTGCGCACGCATATGCGTGCGTGTGTGTGTGTGTGTCTGTCTGAGTGAGTGAGTGAGTGAGTGTGTGAGATGGGTGTGGGTTGGTGTGTGTCATTGCATTTGTAGCAATTTGTCTCCAGCTTTTGGATGTGTGCTGTTTAACCACTTCCTGAAGAAAACAGTCACTTCTAGCAGGTGCAAAGTTGACTCTAAACAATAGGCACTGTCTTGAGAGTGGGAAGGTATGAAATGAAATTAACAATGAATTAATAGTTGTGCTTCATGTGTCTCATTATCAATGTTGATAAATAAATCCTGAAATGTACACTCACACACCCAGCTCTCTATTTATTCCTTAATGTCAGTGATTTGTCTGAAAAGTGAAAACTGAATTAAATATCAAATCAAACCATCAGGGTCTGAACTCTGGCCTGTTGGTCACCCTGCTGGTTATTTGTGTAACGTCTTCTGATTTGTGCATCTTGTCATGCATTTGGGTCCATCCATGTAGCTTCAGACTTCAAAATGCATTTATAAATACATACATCTATGAGAATCTTCTGCTGACTGCATGCAATGAGTGAACTTTGCGTCAGCCTTTTTGCGACTGAGGGTGTGTCCCATGGTCACCTTGTGTTTGTGATCGACCGAGTGTGGTATCTTTGGTCGGTCTTGGCCTAGTTGAGAGAGCACCAGAACTTTCCATGCCAGTTCAATCGACACAGAGGTGAAGATGGCCTTTGTGCTCAGTGTGACTAGAGGTCAGGGAGTGGAAAAGATATGTTGGCAGACGATAACCTGAGGTTTGCTGTAACCACAGTATGTCCACACTCTTGAATGCATCACAACACCTGTGAATAATTAATAGCTCAATTTGGTTCAATTCAACTCCTCTGAGTTGATTGATGTAGACTTCCATATACAGTTTCAAGCACATAATCAGTGTACAAAATGTCAAAGGCAAAGAAAGTGTAGCTGCAAACAGTGAGATAGTTAATAGGTGTGTGTGTGTGTGTATGTGTGTGTGTGTGTGTGAGAGAGAGAGAGTGTATATGAATAAAGACCCCCGAAGGAACCATGGAACTCGGCCCCTCATATGACTTCAAGATTTTAGATTGCAATCAAATGTTTATTCAATGCATGAGGTTATATCAGGTCAGATATATGAGATTGTATAGGGATTGAATCCAAGGGGGCTTAAGTATATTGTATATAATCATACAGTATATGATTATTTATATGCAGGATAGCCATATAGTTGTATAGAGTAATATCGCTGTGGATAAGAGTCTGTCAAATGTTTAGCCGACACAGGCTTGTGCCTTGGCAGAGAACAATCCCGCTGGTGGAATTCATTTGACCCTGGTTTCTGTGAACACACACACACAGACACACACACACACACACACACACACACACACACACACACACACACATGCTACTTTGCTGAACTCATTGAAATTGATGTCTCTGTTCCACCAGCAACAGGATGTGCCTGCCCTATCTTCATATCATCAGTGAAGTGTGATGAAATCTGCTTCAAAACAATCACGTTTTTCCTCCCGTTTTGAGTGACGCACCCTGTCTACTGTCATTCAAGTTCTCACCAACCAAACTCTCACCAACCTCTCTACCAACCAGGCTTCTGCACTGAGTGTCTTTTTTTCTCGGTCTTTCTTTGTTTTGCCACACGCCCGGCTATTATTCCCATAGATATACTGTATATACGTATATAATGTATATATGTCTATGATTATTCCTACCATGACATTGTGTTAATACATTCTATAGAGCATTATGAACAGATTCATAAATGTGGGTGGAACATTAAAGCCTCACAATGACTTAAGTCTGTAACTATTCATAAATTTATTATGCTTGATTGCATATAAACCTGTATAGCTTGTATCAAAATGCATTGTAAAACTTATTTTATATCTGTCCTCATTTATGTCCTCATTATCATTATCAAAAGGTTTTGAGGCATCACAAGTCCTTCATAATCCTTTATGAATGTGTGTATAATTCATCATGGGATGGATAATGACTAGTGACTACACCAGGGCCAGGCTGGACTATTGCATCCTCTATAATCATAAGGCTCTATCTGCGCTCTGAGCAGCTATTTAACCTCAAACCTTCTGCATTCCATTCAGCAATGATATGTGAAACAAATCTCTTTAGATACAAAAATACCTCACACGCTGTATTACAGAATAAGATGTGAATAACTCAATTCTGCCAAACATGTCAGCATGAAAATAATAATTACCAACTTTAATGAGAAAGACCACTTTGCTTGTATGATTTACAAAGGATGTCTGCAACATTATTTTTCTTTTGTGAGTGCAGCTTTCATATCATGCAACCTCCTCTTTCGACAACAATGTTGTGCAAACTTGCAAACTATGTTGATACATAACATTCAGATATTTAAAAATACTTTGTATGGACTTCAAATGCTGATGATTAGTTCATGTCATTTGAAAGCATTCTCAAATTCTAGTGTTATTTCAAATGTGCATACAGCTTTCAACTTTCTTTGAAATCTTTACATCTCTTCATATCTTTAGAACACAAAACGTCAGTTTGAAATAGATAAATACAAGTGCAAACTATTCTCATGTCCTCTTGAATGACCACAATATAGTGAAACCAATTTTCACTTAACTTTTGAGCTATTTCAGTGTAACAGAGCTATTCAAGTAACCATCATGCGAGAGGGCCATGCATGCTCAGATATACTTCTGTATCTATTTTACAGGATATCTGTATTTATAAAATGTTGATTCAGTTATTTGTATCTATTGATATTCAGCGATAGCCACATGAGCAAAAAAAACAAGGTGAACAAAATCTAAAATGCGAAACACAGTTCTTAATTAAAAACACAAATGTGACATGTAACGCAACAATGGAATGTACTAACTTGAGGTATATGCACATTACATCACAGCTGACCTAAAATAAATGTCCTCACCAAAGCTGATATTATACGTCATCTTATACTTCAAGTGTCTCACAAAGAGATTCAGAGAATAAAAGACCTACAAGCTCCAACCAAGTAATATGTAGGCCATGTGAAGTTGATTGTGGTGAGCGCAAAGAGAGACCAAAGCGTTATCTTCATACGTGTGACACCTTGGGAGCATGAAGCTGAAAAAAGGTGTAAAGAGCCAGTTCCTGCCCTTGGTTTCGTCCTGCCTCAGTGACAACACACGCACAGACACACACACAGATGCTTCTACAGTGCTCTGTTAACACAAACCTTCTTAAAGGTGTATTGATGGAGTCGATCTATTTTGGAAAGATCAGTAAAGAGGTGACGGAGCGACTTCTGGAGAGGTATGGGAAGGACGGCAGCTATCTCCTGAGGGACAGCGAGAGTGTGGCTGGAGCACTGTGCTTCTGTGTCAGGTGTGTAGAACAAGAAATAAGTGGGAGCGATGGGTTGGTCCATGATTCGTAAGAAATACATAGATTGCCTATAGCTTCTTTTTACATCTTGAAAGTTTTAAAGGGAATGTAAGGAAATGCATTGACTTCATGGAACATTCTGGCTGTGTGTAAGGTGTTTATATTAAGAGAGAAGCATGAGCAATGTGTTGGTTTATGAACTGTGTTCTTGGTCATTGAAAATGGCTGAACATAGAAAAATATATAGCCTTAACTGCAAGATGTGCTGTTATGTGTTTTAATGTTGTAGTTTCATCATGTGAATTCATTGGGTATACTTTAACATAATTATTGTCATACTGTATGTCTGAGCGGAGAGAAAAAAAGACAATAATTGTATTATTAAAGTTAAATGATTTTACTTGTTTACTCCCTCATAGATTTTTTATCTACACAGAAAAATGTCAAAAAAAAAAAAAAAAAAGACAAACATTTTGTTGAACCAGTATGCCCCTATGGTCAAATGACATTTTCAGATCCATTGTCATAATGCGGGTAGTGTGCCTTTACTTTTAGTTTTACTTTAGATTTTTTTTCCTCCATTTTGACAACATTGAATCTTAATTTACCCCCTGGTCTAAAAGAAGCGTCAAGGTAAAATTAGACTCCGTTTCCGCAGAAAAATGCAAAGTGTGCTCAACTGTAGCACAAGGTCACCAACAGGATCATACATCAGGACTAAGACCACTGCAGAGCATTGTTTGACCAAGCTTATCATACGGCTCTTCAGAATGCTGCAGAATGTTCCATTAACATGCAATAACATGAACGAGCATTCCTACCCTTCAGTGGTCTGATAAATCTGTAGGCCACTGTAAACAAAAATTGACCAATGGCAATGGCTTTTGAGCTGCTGATTCTCATCTTTCATTATTATACCTTATTGTAGTCTGCTCACCTATCCCAATGAAACGCGAAAGTCTGACAGTCACTTTCCAGTTTTATTTTTGTGTCTACATGTAACTAATTATTTATCTGCGGAAGCCACGTAACGATTACAAAATAATACGATAGAGATGGAGCTAACAACTGCGCTTTGGCCGCAGCATCCATCCACTTGATTTCAAACAAGCCACTTTTAGCCATTGAATGGTGGAAATGTTGGCAGCAAATGAACACAATGCAAGAATGGTATACAAATGCACATGCACTTGGAGGTGTAGACCCTAATGGCCATTACCACCTTGAATGAGCATTATCTTCTGGTATCCAAATGTTGTGTCCTCCATTTGACTAAAAAGAACATACTGGATGAATGATGGAATGGTGTCTTCAACACTACAACTGTCAGTTTTGTTTTGTCAACTGGTCCAATCTCTGCAACTCTCTCGCTGTCTCTCTCAGGCGCTCTCACTTCTCATCAGAGTGTCTTTATTCCTCTTTTACTGTTTCACTCTCACACACATATGATCTTCCCATCCGTTTGATGAGGTCTCACTCTCTCACACGCCGTATTCTCTCTCTCTTGAATATCATCTAAATTGGAGGCATAGTTCAGATAATCAACTAGACATTGGGAAGATCGGTGCACATACTGTATGCGCACACATACACACACACTCACACACACACACACACACACACACACACACACACACACACACACACACACACACACACACACACACACACACACACACACATACACAGCTGGGCACAGGAGACACTGACCTGTGTGTCTGTGGGCTGGTTATAGGGGGAGAGAAAACTGATAGATTTAAATAACACATCTTTACACACAGACATTATAGCAGCAAATTAAGTGGGACGATGGACTCAAACGGTCAGACACTGGGATATGGTCTATACTGTACATGCTACAACATCCTGGTTTCTTTTGGAGTAGGTTCTCAAGCTAGCATAACTGGATTTCTCAAGGGTGTACTCAATGTACTGACTGACACTTCAAAAAAGCTGTAAAAAAAAAAGGGTCAACATTTGTACTCAAAACTTCAGTTTTTTTAGCTTCAGTGTGGCCATAAACTTTGTAACAGGAGAGTAGGAAGGGAGAAAAATTGTTTGTGTTTGCCATTTTTACCCCCTACACATGCACAAAATAGTTCAACATGTGCAACATTTTTTTGCACGTGCACAAATTATTTTACACAGCAAAAAGTCACTACTCATGTCACCATCTTTTCACAAGTACAACATATCATCCTGAATATGACCCTGAATTAACCCCAAACATGCAGATCAACAGTCAACTCTTATAAAAGCTGACTCCACACAGATGTTGTTCTCATCAGACAAAGATATGATAACAGAGTCAAAATAATAGATTGAGCATAAACTGTGATGTGCTTAAAGCTCGAGCTGTCGGTACCTTTGCCTATGTGCAAGAGGTGCTTGACTGGGAAGGAATGGGATTGGTATGGGATGGAGGGAGGATCTGTGATTGCTGTGTTTCTAACAAGCATGTCTTATGTCCATGTAGAAAAGCACCTTTTGTCCACACCTATCGGATTGAGAAGTCTCAACATGGCTGGGCAGTAGAGGTGAGTTGTGTAATCTCAACGCATGCACACACACACACACACACACACACACACACACACACACACACACACACACACACACACACACACACACACACACACACACACACACACTTTTTCCTCTATGTTGAGTCTGTGTGGCATCTACTCTATCTTGAGTCTACTTTTGTATGTTCATTTTATGAAGTATCCTACAACCTACTTTTGTCAATGAATATACAGAAACATAACTCAGATTATGTCCTATTTACAAGCTTGCTATTATAACTCTACGAGCAAAAATGTTACAGTACTACAACACCACAGTCTGAATGTCTATTTTGTGGCATTGCTGCTGTGCATGTGGCCTCAAAGCGCTTCTTACAGTGCACCTTGATCCAGTAGAAACTGGTTTCACATGTACACATAGTGGGAACTTCTCTGGGGTAGATCACAATGCAGGTTGTAGGCTACACTTAACTCTTACAAGACCTAACCTGACATAAGTTGTCTAAATTACTGATGACTAAAAGAAAAAACTGGTGTATTTCAACCTGGGCCCTATTGGTATCATCTAAATTTCCACATCAGACCAAAATGAAGGAAATCTATCTATCTATCTATCTATCTATCTATCTATCTATCTATCTATATACATACATACGTGTGTGTGTGTGTGTGTGTGTGTGTGTGTGTGTGTGTGTGTGTGTGTGTGTGTGTGTGTGTGTGTGTGTGTGTGTGTGTGTGTGTGTCAGATAAACCATCTGACTCCATAGGCTTTACAATGGAGGCTAATGGTATTACTGCTTAGCCATTGTGGTATTATCATGCCTGCACAAAACCATACTGATTCTCATGTTTTTTGTCTACACTGAAAGAAATAAAATTGGGGGCAACTTGAATGTCCTGGGTATCCCCTTTAAAGCAACAACATGTACCAATCTTGGCAGCTTTATACTTAGATAGCTTTAGGGGGTTTGAGGATAGAGCAATTTAGAGTGACAAGAAACAGGCGTGTGAGAGAGAGATGGGGGTGGGATTAGGAAATGACTGCCATAAATCAGGGTCATGAATCAGGGTCGTAAAATAAGGGCACCAACGGCATCTGAAAAAAAACCTGATTGACCTAGCTAGACATGAGGAGAATGTGTTAGTCATATTGTGAAGAAGTATACAAGACAGTCAACTAACAAAAGGTGGAAACTATAGCATCAAATTAAGTGGGAGGATGGACTCAAACGGTCAGCTCTCCTTTTTACAATGAGTGAACTCTCTGACTCAAGGAGAGAACGATATCTCTGTCACTGCATGTGCTCGGAATACATGCTATTGCATTATACATCTCTGGTGCACTGGGCCGAAGAAGAGACCTATTAGTCATTTTTCAACACAGTGGGTATCTCTTCTGGGTATAATTTTTCAACATGTAGGGCAGTATGATAAAAAGTGACAACAAGGGGTAAATACCAATTCTCGCATAAGGGGGCTATAATTGTGACATGACTGGATATGGCCTGACTTCACCTGACTTTACTGCGGCTTCACTTGACTTGACAGTGGCTGTCTTCTAGTGCCACATTCAGTCAAGCTCAAATGCATCCGTTTGAACCTCTTCCTGTGCCACCTCAGCACGCCTGGCTGGTGTTCATCCCTGGCTCTCACACGACGAGGCTACAACAAAGCCACAGTCCGGCGGAGCTGTGCCATGCCACCGCTGCTTGGCTACACGAGGCACTTCCTCTGATATAGACGTTGAACCAAAACCAGACACACAACAACAACAGCTATGCTTCACTTCTTCCCTAGTTTCACTGCCGCAGTGGTTTGCTGAGAGAGGCCTGTGGTTTGTTGTGCACTCCGAGCCAAGTGTTCTAGATACACAAGCATCTTCTTTACAGTCATTTATGTGCCGCTGTATTTACATGATCAGGAAGACTTATAACAGTAGAAGCTGCTATGCAATGATATTTCCATATTTGATCTATTACAGGTATATTTTCTATAGTAGATAAACATACGTTTTGACAGTTTATTTTGTTTTGTTCTATTCAGATATTCATTTGTGTCTCTAGTTAGAATGATGCTTGATACTGTGCAGGCACCTACAACCTGCTTATCTTATATCTTATCTTGTTTGTGCATATTTTCGTCTATCTCTCTTTCTGTTAGTTTTACTATGATGTTTCGGTACAAAACTGGCAACAGCCAAATCCAATACCACAACTTGTCAGTCATTATGATTCATGTGGCTGGTATTTTGCAGCCGAATCACTGCACTGCCCTAGTTTTGCTTGATTGTTTTTAGCATGCATCTCCTAGCTAATCGTTTGTAAGATCAGTATCATATAGAATCAGTATCACTGCAGTAATTTGATGGCTGCGGCCTTGTCTATACAATCAGTGAGGAGGCATGGGGTTCAGAGTCCAGCAGTGGCCCCTCTACTGCCCTCTGCCCTCAGTGCAGACAAGGAAAACATTTTTGGCCTTTTTTTGTGAGATGTTTCCATCATTTGTAATTCTTAATGTAATTGTAACATAAATGTAAACACCATTCTAATAAATGTATATAATTACAGTTATAAATACAGTATAATCTATTTGATTGTAAATGTACTCTAAAGATCTAATACTTCATTAACATGTTGTAACTGACTGTAGATGACGGTAAATGTAACCCCAGGGCCTTGTTGGTGTTTTTGCTGTACTGCAGACAGTGAGTGGCAGTAAGCCTGAGCACTTCCAGAGCGTGAGCCAGCTAGTGGAGTGCTACAGGGCCAACACCCCACGCAACATGGAGCCGCCACTCTATCCTCTGGACAAAGACAAACTCAGCCACGAGGCTCTGCGATGCATAGGTCAGTGAGGATCATACTATGTACGTGTTTGTGTGTGCGTGTGCGTGTGCGTGTGTGTGTGTGTGTGTGTGTGTGTGTGTGTGTGTGTGTGTGTGTGTTTATGTGTGTGTGTGTGTGTGTGTGTGTTTATGTGTGTGTGTGAGTGTGTGTGTGTGTGTGTGTGTGTGTGTGTGTGTTTGTGTGTGAGAGAGAGAGAGATAAAGAGAGAAAGAAAGATAGAGAGAGATATGTAGAGAGAGAAAGAGAGAAGAGAGACATTGAGAGAGAAAGAGTGAATGGCAGAGAGAAAGTGAGTCAGGATGAGGGAGTTTATGAGTAAGTGAATGACTTAACCGGATGTTTATGTATTAAATGATGGCTTAATATTCCAGATGCTAAAGTTCTTTCCTATTCAACAGGTCCAAGTTATTGGGAAATATGACAACATGAAAACCTGCCCCTGTGTGTGTGTGTGTGTGTGTGTGTGTGTGTGTGTGTGTGTGTGTGTGTGTGTGTGTGTGTGTGTGTGTGTGTGTGTGTGTGTGTGTGCGTGTGCGTGTGTGCGTGCGTATATTTATATATTTCCTGTGTAGTAAATCATAACTAAAAATCCTTCCCTAAAAGATGTAGATACATTAGTGAAACACTGTTTGCACAACAAAAAAGTCCTCAGTGGCACTGATAATGTGAAAAGTTATTTTTACGTATTATTCTCCTTTGAACATTGTTTCTGTGTGAAATAAATTTAAACGCTTATCTCATTTTGGTAATAGTTGTATGAATCCTGAATTATTGTACAAAAGATAGTATCATGCGAGATTATTGACCACTAGGTGGCAGACACAATTATTGCAAGAATGTGCAAGCCTGCTTACAGTTAAGAACAACATTATTCATATCCCTGGCACATATTGATTTGATGTTGATTTTCTCTCAACCAATATAATTGTTCTTGCTGAAAATGATACTGCCACATAACAAAAGGTTGTAAGACAATGATATGGGATACATAATGGAATATTGATAAAGACAAAATCAACATCAAATTAACATTTGCCAGGGGTATGAACAATTTAGTACTGTGTATCATGATTTTCATTTTTTATCTTTTCTTCTTTATCAAACATTGTTTGTTTTATCTGGCCATGAGTCAGTGTTTCCATCTGTCTCCTGGCCAAACATATTTGTACAGTGTTTCCTTACAAATGTACTGAGCTTGGCATAACCAAAGTGTGCTTTGGTGGAAAGTCCCCTCCTCAGTGTTAGCACAAGCTTTTGACGAGTACAGGAAACAGTGTGTCAGTTCTGTAAATGAAAATAGAAACACCAAGCACCACATCTACTGTATGTTTTGATGTCTGACTGAATAAGTGGTCATTAAAATGTGTGGCATCTGTCTGACACACACTTAATGTGATATTTGCATAGCACATCCTTAGTTATGGAATCTGGAGGTGTTGCTTGTTACTGAGTTTACAGGTTGTTATTAAAGTATGTACACCTATTAATACCCTGTGGTGACTGATGGAACATGCATACAACTTGTAAAAGTTCTCTAAATGCATGTCATTATTCACCACTTTAGTTGAGGGGCCACAAACATGATGAACTCATGAGCAATTCACCGTTAATTAATGTAAATTGACTATTTATGCATGACTATAAACTTCATTCACACATTTTAAAGCACAACCTGTTCACTTTACTTGAGGGACCACAGACATGATTAACTAATGAAAATATAATGCTTAGCTAATGGGGACATGCCTATATTTAAACAATGTGGATTCTTCGATATTCTCTGAAAATTATCTTTGGAACACATTTTTCAAAAACCAAGAAATCAACATGATCATGTGTAATTGATCATTATTCTTAATGATTTACCCACTGTACCTAATGCTCAAGATGATTTGTTGTCCATACCTGATGTCATTAATGACAGACAATCAATTCATGTTAATTAAAGGGACACTTCACCGATTAGCATTAAGCTCTGTATCTTTAGAAAACCAGTCATGTTTTTGAATGGTCGTGCATCATTCCCTCAGTTTGCCTTGAGATGGGAGAAATACGGATTTCAAAGTTGAACTTCCTGCTTTCAATGATGTAAAAATCATCATTTTACATCATTGAAAGCAGGAAGTCCTATTCATGGGTTTCATTGAAATTCAAAATTCACAATTTGTTGCAAATTTCAAATGATGATGCATCATTCCACAAAATGATTTGTCTCAAATTATTCAATAGGCTAAACATATAGTCTTGACTCAAAACAGCTTTTTGATCTGTAAGAAATGTCACACACTTAAATTCTGCTCACTGCACATTTATTATAATATAATATTCAGTATTCATTATTGAATGCTTATTATCGTTCTATTCTTTTAAAAGTAGGGCTGCCAGCGAGCATGTAATTGGGCTAAAGGTTAGCATGTTTGAATGGGAACTGCACTTGTGTATTCAAATATCAGAAAATGCAGAATCCTAGCTGCTATGTGGCTTTCAACCTTTCTGAGAAAGAGCAACTACACACAGACATAAGGGAAGCTAAAACCCTGGAATTAACGAGTTCCTTGTTTATTGGAATTTAATTCTCCTGAACTCACTGTTTCTCCAGAAAGCTTAGTTTGTTTTGACTTTGGGTTTGAAGCTGACCGTACATTACACAAACACACACACACACACACACACACACACACACACACACACACACACACACACTCTGCAACACATCTGTTGAATTTGTTCATTGTTCACTTCACACTTCAAAAAAAGCATTTCCCCCCTATAGCCAAATATTGCACGTCTTCAGTCTGTCCATTACTTCTGCAGGTTGTTTTTTCATGTGCATGTGAAGAGGTTGCTGCATGCACAGGGACACTTTGAGACACAGTGTGTGTGACAGGGTGTTTGTGGTCAAAGGCTTTTATTCATGGCACCAGAGATATATTACTCACACGAAATGTCGACTAACGAGCCCAGATCTCTGTGGTCACTTCTTTTACTCTTAACACACACACACACACACACACACACACACACACACACACACACACACACACACAGAGAGAGAGAGAGAGAGAGAGAGAGAGAGGGAGAGAGAGAACAATGATTCATCCCACCATTATTCCCACAGAGGGAGGCTTTAGAAAACACAGGAGGTACCTCACTAAACTCAAAGTCAAAGGAAGGTTACAATATTATTATCACAGCACATATGCAGGTTAAGTATGGGATAATGTATAGAACGCCGGTCATTATCGTAAAATAAGTGCCGACAGGGCGAATAGGACCCCGACACACACACACACACACACACACACACACACACACACACACAACAAACAAAAAATAAACCCTGAAAAGTCCAGTAAGGGAAGTGACCTGAGCTCATATCTAAATGCCAGACATTGACAGTGTACGGGGCCGGCGGAAGGCATGGGCACTCTGGGCAACCTGCCAGGACACCAAGCCACCAGGGGCGCCGCAGCGTGGCTAACTATAGGCTACAACATTGAAAACACATCAGTGTAGTGCAATATTCTGCAAATATTAGACATTTACATGTAAAGTATTTTTGACAAAATGTTCTTCAAGGTATTTTGTGTGTGTTTGAGTTTTCATTTTTAACCTCTTTTGCAGGTGAGCTCAATTTGTTTTGCCTTTTTGTTGAAGTATGGACCACTACATGGACATACAAGGAATGGATTAATCATTATATTATCTTCATTTAACATTTCTATCAGCACTCAAGGCATGAGTGAATGCTGTTAATAGACTATTTATTTTAAATGTTGTTTGGCCAGTGGCATGACAAATGCTAAGAGGGCAGAAATAGGGACAGAGTCAACAAAACAAAAGAGATCAACAGTCACAAGTTTAGATAGAACAAGGAAGTTTAAAAACAGCCCTCTGAAAAAAATGTGTTTGCTTGACTGCGGACAGAATAGGTGTGACAAAAACATTTCTGAGAAAACACTTTGTATCCACAAAATAATCCAGCCAACAATGGGCGGCGCCATGACACTTCAGCATTCACAAAATATGGTTTTCTATTCCGGTCGATTTCTGGTTAAAGGAATAGGGTGGTTGTGCGTTAGAATTAGATATTTTGACTGTAAAGTCAGTAATAAGTAAGGGATAATCAACGACGCGCTGTGCGTTTCTAGGAAAATAATGCACGTTCGAAGTGGTAATAAGGTGGAGGGGCCTTTACACTTCGATAAGTGCATTATAAGTGCTTATACCACTGCTACTGCCATTTTCGTTTATATTGCCGCTGTCTTGTGTGTGTGTGTGTGTGTGTGTGTGTGTGTTATTCAACCAATCTGAAAAAAAAAATCTAAAAAATACGCCATACATCATATGAGCTGAAAGTATTTTTAAACTTAAACGTTTATTCTAGGTGACCTTGCAAAACTACATGTAACCATCCATACAGTATAGACAGGGCTGTACGCTTAGCTTTTTCACTAGGAGCATAGGTGCTCCTAAATGAAAACATTTAGGAGCACAGAAAAAAATTTAGGAGCACTATGAAATTTCCTTGAAAACCTTATTGCCTTAAGCAGGATACAGATCATTCACAGCAGTGGCAATCCTAATCTCTGCTCAAACCCTGCACACACACAGAAAATGGGTTGTCTGGTTTCTATTTCATATTTTGAATTCAGAATTTGTATACATTTTGTTAACAATTCATAGCATTAAAGGTTCTGCATAATTACTTATAGCTTAAAATTCAAAGTAATTTGAATACTTCATATTGATTACACTAACACAAGTTGTCTTTAATGATATTACAGGGGTGGTGTGTAGGTCTAATTGAGTGCCTGTCACTTTAAGCAGTACCGTAGCCTACGTGGACATAATTAGATTTCATTCGGTTTTAGGAAAATATAAACGCATAGTTCAAGGATAGCCTACATGTTTTCATTCAATAACATGAATGTTATATATTCAAAAATTCAAAATACTTACAACGGGAAAGACAAATATTTCCGGTGTAATAGAAAAGATGAGTGTCCAGCAATGTGAACTTCTATGATTTAGGTAGCCACCGTAGCATGGCATTATGAGTTGTCCGTTCACTTTTTTCTTGGTCATCTTTAATTGGCTGGGTGCTTAACTTACTCTACCATCACTTGTCTTGGAGTGTGGTAGCCTTTATATGTTATAGGCTATCCAATGAGTGACAACCAGTGCTGAAAATAAAACGTTACGGTATTCTCCTCCTGATAACGTTAGTGGAATGGATTTAATGTGAATGTAGCCATAAAAAGACGCAGAGTGGCTATGATACAGCGCATATTTGCGATGAATATGTTCCGCCTTTTTAAAGCAGATGTAGCCTACACCGAACCGTGGTTATAGGCTACATCATTTAGACAACTGAATCAGGATACCATCTTTGTTTCATAGAAGTCTACTAGGCCTATGTCAAATGCAGGCTTGGGTGAAGCTGGGAGGAATTTAACGCACGGTTTCCACACCATGTTTAGCTATATCAACCGTGATAATAATAGCCTATTTGAAATGAACACGGTAATTGTTACACTCAACATTATTTATCATTTATAGCATTTTTACCGTTTCACCGGTAATCGCATAGTCACCAACTGATTACGAACAGATTGAAGAAAAAAGAAGACTGGATTTGGTGTGACATTTCTTGCGAGGTTGATGCTGAAAGCATGAGTGTCTAGCCAGGTGCGTAAGAGTTGTCAACTCTGAAATTAGATGCGCGAAAATTGTACTATACTTTCATCCACTTGGTGTGGATTCATTTTAGGAGCAAAATGCGAATGAAAGGGTTGAAATCAGTACTCGCACGTGTGCGAGCATTTTAAATTTTATATTCGCACTAATATATATTTACGCGCAAATGCGACGACCTGCTCGCAGTGTACAGCCCTGAGTATAGAGCATGTGTGTGTGTGTGTGTGTGTGTGTGTGTGTGTGTGTGTGTGTGTGTGTGTGTGTGTGTGTGTGTGTATGTGTGTGTGTGTGTGTGTGCATGTTTATCTGTGTGTGCGTGTTTGTTTTGCGAGTTTTGCCCTGCTCTGTGCAGCTTGTTTTCTGGGGGGAAGTCTGTTTTAAATTACAGTTAATATCAATTAATTTATATTTTAGGCTGCAGCAAGGTGTGTGAAGGCATGAATGTGCCTTGCTGAATGAATTTGGGCCTATGTCATGAGATCATATAGAGATTAAAGATAAATAAATGCTATGGCTATGGTTATTTGTAGCCATTTCTAAACATGAAGATTAAAGACAAATGCTTGATATCAATACAAGCTAAGTTATATTGATGTCCAAGTTTGGCTTCAAAAAGTCATGTTATTCAACTGTGTATTTCATGTAATGTCAATAAAAGTGTAATTGTGTTGTTTGAGTAAAGATAACAATAACAATATCCCAATTACAGTTCCACTGAAAAGACTTGAAAAACAAAATAAAAAAGGATTCATGAAAATGCGTTAAAAAGGAGGATTTTTGAAAAGAGCTTTTCAATTAGATGCAAGTGAAAGTATACAGAAGAGAGAAAAAGCAGGGGTAGGTAGACCGTGGCGAGGTCAATCATATGCAGAGTAATGCTTGACTGAAGCAGTTGTAGAGTGCAGCTGTCGAGGAACTTTGCCTGAAAGTACTGTCTATTTCCTACCGACTACAGACTACCATCAATTTCTATAACACCATTATTTCTAATGTGTGATGTTACAAATGATGGGAGATGATTAGAAATGTCAGAAGGCAATATGTCATGTATGCGCTAACCAGGATATAATCGATTCTTAAAAATGATTTGTGCCTTAATGTATAGTTTTTTTGCATATGGGTTATGAAAGTGTCATGGGTCAATTCAATTAAATTCTGTAACATGTCTAGTAAGAAAAGGACATTAATGAACTAGAGCAGTCAGAAATAGCAGATGAGTAATAAAGATGAGAATGAATTGCGCCACTCAAATCTCCCACTGGTGATATCATGACCTCTGTAAATTCCAGTGTTTTTTCACTGATATTATTCATATAATTAAAACCAATTCTTAACAAGTTAACTGAACACTGTTGATTTCACTGCGTAGAATGCATGGATTACAGATTACCGTGGGAGACTTAATTTGTATCCTGAATAAACATTTGTGCTTACAATGCCTGATGCTAGCTAATTTATTAACTGATAATAAAGATCAAGTATTTGATTTTGGGAGAAATCTGAAAAAAGAAGAAGTAATTAGTAGAGATAACTACTGCCTACACTTGCACTCCATACCAAGAAAGAAATGCCTCAAGTCACTGCTGAGAAGTCAAGAGCAAGACCCCTGGGAGCAAAAAAAGGACAGCGGCAGTTAGGCAGAGTGAACTTCCCCTCTTACTGAAGGAGAACGAGGACCCCGTCTGTGTGATTGAGACAAGCCTAGGACAGGCAGGATCCAGAAGGAATGAGTAGGAGCATGGTGCCTGGCATGAATGATGACAGACAACAGTAGTAGAAACTTGGTAAAAGGCATGGTAAAAGATGTGTCATGTTTTGAGACTCAAAGGGTTGTTCCCCTAGTTTCACCACGAACAATTAAATTTGCATCAGCGATCACTCATACAAAGAGTCTTTGGTCAGGGAAACACAGTGCGAGTCATTCAGAAACTGGACACCACTAACTCTACTTCAAGTCGAATGTGAACGTCCGAGTGCAAAACAGGAAGTTTAAACAACTTTATGAATGTCAAAAAAACACCTCTGTATTTTATTTAAAGTTATTTAATATCCTAAGAGCCTTATGATTGTAGAAAGACAGAAAAAGAAAAATAGACACATTTTGAATAATATCACTTTAATACAGTCTTAAATGGGTCTATTGCAGTCTTCAATTTCCAAAAACACATTTGGCAAAACTCCACACACAATGTTCTACATACAAAAATCGAGTTAGGCCTACTTGATGTACTTTTTCAAACACAACCTATCAAAATGTCCCACTAAATTGACCAGTGCTTCATTATCTCTCCTCACATGTGTAAACACTCAGTACTTTACTGAACACCATCCAGTCATTGCCTTAGTAGGCCTATGAATAGATATACTCTATAGGCCTATAGATACATGTATAGACGCTTTCATTCTGCTTGAAGATTTCCGGTAGAAACGTTAAGAATCAGTTTGCAATTTTGTAACTCTCACTTTGCAAAACTCAATTCACTGCACAGCACTCTTTTTGTGGAACTTTAAACAAAAAAGCTGCTTTACACTCAATTTCAAAATTTCAAACACACTCCTAGCAAGATTATACACATCATATGGCTATTATTTACATGATTTTGCCAACTGGCACAGTGTCACAGAATGAATACTGTTTTAGATAATTAGTTCACTTTGCAATCAGCAGTGCAAACAGAGAGGGTAAAGCGGAAGGATCTTTGGTGCAAATAAGGCACATGTAAGCTGTCTGTATGGAGTACAATGGAGGGATAAAGAAGAGTAAGTATTGAGAATTAGTGTAAAGAGGGTCTAGGAAGAGGAAGTGGAGGTGAAGAAGTGGGAGGAAGAGGAGGAGGAAGATGATGCGAAGGTGAAGAAGCGAGAGGGAGAGGATGACAAGGACAAGGAGGTGAAGTTAGAGGAAGAGGACAAGGAGGAGCAAGAGGAGGACGAGAAAGAGAAAGGGTACGAAGAATGCTTTTGCAAGAGAAATACAATATTTTGCTGATTTGGTGAAAGGTTTTCTTATTTGGGTGTAGAGTTTTGCAAAAATACCCAATAGTTACAAAAAATGTGCTTACGCAATCAGAAAAAAATATTTAAGTGATTATACACTGCTCAGAAAAAAAGGAAACACATCAGATCCCAATGGGTAAAAAAACCCATCATGCTGGATATCTATACTGATATGAATTGAGTAATGTGTTTGAAGCAAAAAGGTGGCACATCATATTTTCGAAAAGAAAATTATCATCCTACAGAGGGCTGAATTCAAAGACCCCCAAAAATCAAAGTGAAAAAATTATGTGGCAGACCAGTCTATTTTGCCAACTCCAAATGAGATATGGCACTGTAATCATCACTGATCAGAGGAGCAGAAATACACCACCATCTGAAAGGAACCGAGTGCATGAGCAAGTGAAATCAATCAGTAATTTGCATCAGTCAGGAGGTAATAACTGAACATTTAATGCATTTTAAAAATATAACATCGAATACAATTTAAAAAAAAAATATATATATATATATATATATATATAACAAAATATAACAAAAGAAGGTAGCCTACTACAGTACATATTACAATATGAATACATTGCCATTTCATTAACAAAAACTACAATATTTTTCTTATCCTCTATTTACACCCAACACAATGGCTCTTTGGCTAATTGCTTAGGCCTACTTAGACTCCTGATTTGGTACAAATCATTTATATTACTTTCTTTGCATATAGTCCGCAATTGAAGTTAACGCTACACTGTAAAAAATGTCCGTAAAATTAACACTGAAATGCTGTAAAATCGCTACATAAAAAACCTGTAAAGGGAATTACAATGAAACATTGTTTAATTTGCAGTGTAATTTAGTAAAATGTTAAACTAAATATAACTGTAAATTGAAAAGTAAAAAAATGTTCTTTACACATACTTTACGTGTTCAAAATACTTTTTGATGTTATTGTGACACACAAATACTGTATTATAAAAAACAATGCAATCCATATTAAATGACAATAACACAGTGTTAATATTACAGTGTGATTATGTAGGCTAGACTTTAACCTGTTTTTTTTTATATATATAAATATGAAATGAAAGGTTTCCAAAATGCCAAGACTGCCACCAAGTGTAGTCCAAGCAGCAAAACACATTATTTGAACCAAAACTAGGGGGAAAACGTGTGGAAAATGTGTCAGACACGTCTGATGTTAACCTGAGGCATTTGTTTAGAGTTGCCTAGCAACATAAGTGACCTTGCTTATAATTTGTTAAACAAAACGATCTATATATAAAAACTTTATCAACTTTATAACTGTTTATCACAATTGTATGACTTTATAAACTTTGTAGTTTTACTATAAAATATAACTTGATATCTGATAGGCTAACTTAAATTTCGTGTAGACCTAAGGCTGGCTACTTGAGATTTGCTTCCCAGCATGCATTGCAAGTCAGTTACTACTTCATTAATTGGCTATATTATTAGTTTGAAACACTGTGGGACATTTTAGCTTAGGCTATCCTACTCGGTTGATGTTGTGATCACCGGATATAACCACTGATGTAATCGTTTATCAGGAAAAAAAATACACCGTAGACATGAAAGCATTAGACCTAGTCCGGTTTAAATATCCAGCTGACGTATATACATGCTATCTGAAAATGGTCGTTGAACTTCGAGAACCATGGAATGGTAAGTCAATACAATGTAATAACACAATTCTAAAGTCAAATGCTAACATCAAATTGTGTGATTGTTTCACTCCCATAGTCACCATGGTAACTGCAATATCGTGACATTCACAATCAACAGAGAAAAATCTGGTGTTATAAACTGTAACATGTTCGTATTCATTGAACATTTTTCTCACAACCATTGTGTTTTAACACCCTTTTGCAACGCTAATATAACATAAGTTCTGTGTTTAATATACAGGTTTAACATGTAAAATATACATGTTTTCTGTAAAGGCAATTACTGTATTGCTGTAAATTTTACGGAATTGTTCCGGTAACCACAGCTGCCAGTTTTTTTCCGTAAAAACTACGGATTTTTTTTTACAGTGTAGGCTAACACTGCATGCATGTGCATAGGCTAATAAACGCTGCACAGAATCGTGATTGAGTGCACATATACTGTAATGCAACACTCAGCGAGCCATAATAACCTCTGGTCTACTTATTGTTAAAGGAACACTCCACCCTTTTTTCATATTAAACTACGTTATTCCGTTAATTAAGACAAGTTGATACATACCCCTCCCGTTGCAATGCGTGCACTCAATGGCCCTCAAACGTGACGCTTTTCTAACCGAGTAAGAAGGATAACTATACTGTATGGCGTAATAACACTTGGGACTTTGACTCAGCACAGTAATATCCTCACTCCAAAGTGAAACTGAAAATCCAGAGTAATGATATTAATGCGCCAAGTCGAAATGCTCCCAAGTGTTATTACGCCATACAGTATACTGTAGTTATCCTTCTTACTCACTTCAAAAAGCGCCACATTTTATTTTGTCTCACCGTCATTGGTCGTGTAACTACTTGTGTAACTGTTTTTTATATTAGGGAAAAAGTGGTTTCGTCGCTTCTAACTACATCTCTGTTTGGATCCGAATGAAGGAAATTCCTTTAATCTCCACTAACTGCCACTATATTGTGCATCTGACCTAATTCTGATACCACGGCAGCATTAATTGTGACATCCGGGCCGACATCCGAAAATCAACTTAGAGGGAACACGTAGTAAAATAGTGCAACATATAGTGTAAAATATTCCATTTGCATTTCCAGGATCAAAATTTAGATATCTTTCCAAATAGTCCTCTCTTGTCTGTTTGGCATGCATGAAGGCATGAGGTGGTACTCAAAATATGACTTCAAGGTTGGCATGTCTGCATCTGCACTCATCTTCCTCCTCATCCTCATCCTCTTTTACATCCACCTCAGTGACCTCTTCCACACATTTGTGTGACATGACCTATTGGGCAACAACCAAAAACAAGTATGAATGTTTAACAAGATAAGGCAACATTTTACATCCAACTCTGAAACACTGAAAATAGTTTCTTGCAAAAACAATAACCATTCAATGCTTGAAGCACTGAGGATTAGCGCTGTCTTTGTATAGTCCACTGCGGACAATTCACACACAAATGGGAGAATTCACTCCTAGTTATCAAGGCTATAAGATATGGTGGATATTTGAACGGAGTAACTATTGCACCCCAGGTACAAATAGCCTTGGCCACACTGCTGAGCTATTCCTACCCTGTGACGTAACAACAAAGACACATTGCTCGAGTGCACAAAAAAAAACATGGTGGACTCTCGTTTTTTCGCCATCAGAAAGTGAAGAATTCTGAAAGGTTTCGGCGCTAATATCTGCTAAAATTAACTTTCAGATGGAAAAGTTGTGTTTTATTTTTATAATCTTTGATTGGTGAAAACATACAACAGTCAGTATAAAATTTCATGACTGTGAAGTTCAGGCATACCATTGCAAACTCTCTTTTGGATGTGGAAGGAGGTAGCGTGATGGTTAGTGACACGGACGATGTTGGAGACCTGGGTTTGACTCCTGTGTGATGCATAGTGCCAGAGATAAATGGAAGTGTTGGTGTGCATGTGTACCAACATATCTGAAGAGAAGGCGCGCAATTTGAAGAACAATTCAGTTCTCAAATGGAAGTTCTGATTGCGACAATTAGCTAATGCACAAGGGTGTAAATAGCACACGTTTCTTACACTAGGGTATGAATAGTACACCGTGTTCCAAATGATTATGCTAATTGGATGTAAGTGTCAAAAACATTAAATTTTTTGTTTTTCAATTAAATTCATGGCTGGCATTGTATATCAGAGCTCTTTAGATCATTGAAATCAATCTCAGACACCTGTGATAGTTTGCCAGGTATAGCAATAATTAAATATAATTGTGCATCTTGGACAAGGTATTGAATCATAGGATACTTCCTGAAAACTTATGCCGGTTAATGGTACTGTGAAGAAATCTGTAGCTGATTCATAGCACAGGCAGATTCGTGCAGACAAGGGCATAATAAGGTTTCTGCCAGACAAATTCATTTTTAACAACTGCTAAAAATGCCATTGCAAAGCAGCAAACAGGAATTTGAAGCCGCTGGTGCCTCTGGAGTCCCGCAAACCGCAAGGTGCAGGATCCTCGGAAGTTTGCAGCATAAACCCACTATCGGCCACTCCTAAACATGAAGAGTCATTTTCGAAGGGGTTTGAGTGCCGTGCAACCCTACTGTAGATGGTCCAGATGGATGGAGTAATGGATGGTTGGTGAATGGCCACCATGTGCCAACAATGCTGAGACGTCAGCAAGGAGTTGGTGGAGTCATGTTTTGGACCGGAATATGGGGAGAGAGCTGGTAGGCCCCTTCAGGGTCCCTGATGATGTGAAAATGAGAGTAGAGATTCTTCCACTTCCTTCCGCGGTACAAAAAGAAGAACTGTGCCTTCTTTAGCAAAATCATCTTTGCCTGACAAATGCTGCAAAGAATACCTCTGGGTCATTGGCTGCTATGGGCAGGAAGAGGAGATAATCTCATGGTGTTTTTTCAATAAAATTCGAATTATTCTCTAAAGGTTGAGGACTTTAAAATTATACTGACTGACTTTTGCATCAACTAAGAAATATGTGATTTGCATAATAATTTGGAACGCAGTGTATATATTGCTAATGGCACCAGGAGTGCAAATAGCATGCAATATTCAGAATATCTATAAGCACCCCCCGGTACGAATATCCTAGGTCACACCGCTGAGCTATTCACACCCTGTGACGTAACAACTTATGCACAGGGGTGCAAATAGCATACAGTACATTGATATTTGTACCAGATGGGGTGTTGATAGAACACATTGCTGTGTGCACCGGGGTACGAATAGCATTCACTTCTACAGTATTTGCACCAGGGTACAAATAGCATACACTGCTAATTGTACCATGGGTGCAGATAGCCTTATCCATGTTTTAATAGGGTCTTTTAATGGGTGTATCAGTTTGGATTTTCACAGATATGGCACTTACTGTAAGCTTTGCAGGGTGTAATCAACTAAACAAATGTAATTGTATTCAATCAATCCTGTCACATGCACCCATGTTATTAATATGCATCGTGTTATTGTTTGTTTAATTCAGTTATTCAGTTGAGGGCTTTACAGGTGCGGAACAATACAATTTTCTTACATTAGTGTAGCATATAGGAATACGTTTTAATGTACTGTTACTGTACAGATCAGAGATGCTGTAAGTTACCTGAGATGTGATGTCTTTTTCAAGCAGGCCTTTAATCTTGATGGATGGGCCTGGAATTGGTGGGAACAGTCTATCAAAAACCCTGCCGAAGTAAAGTGAAGCTTAATCCCTGGGACACTAATAGATCACATGCAGCCAAAGACCAAAGCTGAGAACCTAGTCAGACAAAACTGTAGGAGCTGTCACTTCTACATCAAATAAACAAAACCCTAATAATGTTAGAGTCTAACAGTTGTTTTTGTTCTATGCCTGCAAGTTCCTGTTTTGAACAATATGTGCACTGTGTAAAATGCAAACAGTGCTATATTGGTGGCTGACAAATCCACCCACCCACACCCACACCCACCCACCCACCCACCCACCCACCCACACACACACACACACACACACACACACACACACACACACACACATACACACATACACACACACACACACACACACACACACATACACACACACACACACACACACACACACATACACACACTGCACACAATAACTGCTGCGACCGGCTGCAACATACGTGTCGCGAACGGAACGCTTCAGTTACGCGTCTGGTGTAGCTCCCCTGTTAGATCCATGCAAGTATCTTCTAATGAAATGAATGCCATGTATTCAGTCAAAGGACCTTCGTTAGGACAATACTTTACGTAATGAAGGTTCTTTGATCAAAAGCGTACTTTTCACCACTTGCATGGATCTTGCAGAACATTCTTCTTTGCACTGCTGTTTGTCTTCCTGGCTATTAGCACATCACCCCGTCGTGAGTGCGTGTCTTAAAGATAATGTGTGAAAATATGCAAAGTGTCACATACAAAGTAACCAACATTACAATAGACAGGAAATCCTAATGTCAAATACATACATTGGGTTACATCTTATAGAATAATGACCAGTCCTTCGTACTTACTAATTTGTATATTGTACTGTGGTATGGGATTGTTTGTAGTCTGAACCAATATTAATAGTAAGACAGACTAATATTAAGTGTTAGGTGGTTAAGGTTATTAAAGCTACACAGTAAAGTGCAGTTCTCAGTGTGTCTAAAACAAATGAAAGCGGTCATGTTCCTACTTGCAACAACAGTATTACACAGTGCAATGCTACTGTACAGTAGGCCATATGGGCCCATTCTGAAGCTGTTAAAGTAAAAGAGCAGTTTGTTGCTTTATCATGCAATAATATGTAGCCTAGTACATTGCAAATTGCTTAATAACTTCTTATGCTTCAGAGTTCCCCACTCACATGTACTCTATGCTTCATAAGGAAGATTACGGTGAAGAATCTCAGTGACTGACGATAAGAACGTGTCAAATGGAAAGCTTGGTTTCAGGATGCAAAATATGGATGTGAAACCACAGTGCTGGTGTTGGAAATCTTTCACAGAAGTGCTTTCTCAGAATATCTACACAATGCCATTTCCTGTCAAGATGTAATTTTTCTCTACAAACCAATTAAATTATAATTTGACACTTAAAATGCACTTAATATGAATCAAAAAGTATATAACTATATTCTTATGTTCATTAGACAGCATCGTAGTTTATATTGAGAGATCTAACCAGAAAGCTTCATACGCTTCTAACACCACACCACCTACCTTTGAAATTTGCAGAACAGTAATATGGCCAAGAGGATCATGGGAAGTCCGAGAGCAATAACAATGATCAACCTAATTTGGATGTGTAATGGGACTTCTGCGGATTTGTCCAAATCTAATAAACAAACATGAGACCAGGCAGCACTCAAAACACTGATAGTGCACTTTAGCTCAAAAACAGGAATCTGCATTCAGCTGGGTCACAGGTGTGTGAAAACAGTATCAGATATACTGCAGAGTTTTACAGGCACATCTGAATGACAGTATTACAGTATGTGTTTCATATAATGATAACTGCCCTGAAGAGCTGATGAATGTACCAGCGGCAGAGGGTGTGTTACCTAAAACAGTCCAGTCACTCCAAAACAGAGAGTCACAGCAGTCAGAAGCCATCTTTACGCGCATCAAGATTTTGTACTTCTGAGTTGGATCCGTATTTGGCTCAGTATAGTTCAACTTATTACTGAATGTTCTGACCTGTGCATCATAAATGGCACACACACATTCATACAGAGAGAGAAAGAGATAGATAGAGAGAGAGAGAGAGACATCCACATCCCCCCACCCCCACCCCCCCCACACACATGCTCATTTGCAATACATCAAAGTTACCCATATAAACTTGCAAAACACATACTAAACTATAACTACGTACCTCATCATTGACCTTCAATTCATACTCAAAGCATGTAGGGTTTTCTGTTGATCCACTTTTAGGCAGATCCCATTCAAGGTATAACTGATTTGACTGAATTGTCACATTTACTTGAGGAGGATCCAGTTTCTCTATGACGCAAAAAATGTATAATGATCGTGAGCACTCAACAAAACATCACAAGTTGTTCAGAAGTTCCTCTACACAATCCTTCTCAAGAGTAGAACAAGTGAAGTACAGATAATGAATTCACAGAAAATGTTATTTTTTTCCTAAAAAGGTGCAAGTGACTGACAATTTGATATCCACCACATCTCCTCAGAATCAACAAACATTCCAAGCTCAGGGTTGTAGAAGGAGTCAGAGGGATCTCTTACCAACAGTACAGACTTTCCAATGCTGTGTCTGAATGTACCACGTGTCTGGGAAGGACACGTTGAGTAGCAAAATTATAGAATCCGTCTGGTCTGGAATCAGTGTGTGGAGATATGAGCCTTGGACATGTTTCTTGTCTCTCTCAAGGACCATGTCTTCTTCACTGCAAAATCTACGGGAAAGGGCACAGCTGTCAGAGAGGGCAATGTTTAACTGTCTAAGAAGCATGTCTGAGAGATATCAGAGTGAGGCCGGGAGCAATTGTATATCCAACAACAGCAACCAGGCTACTCCAGACCCTGATCGCCAACTTGCAACTGTAATGTGTGAAGAATGAATCTTACAGATAGGAAATGGAATACTGAGCATGTCCTGGAAGACCACTTGAATCCCAGCTGCAATTGAGATTTTTCTGCTTCTCCAAAATACAACTGGCATTTATAGGCCGAAAGCCTGGGAAAATGGGGGAAATAGAGAGAGAAAAGAAATTGAGAGCTGCGTTATTCTAAAGGCTCTATGATAATAGCTGAAAAAAACAAAAGGTTCTGCTGAGAAGTTCAACATACCGTCTGGGAGAAATTGATTGTTCTGAATGCAATATGATTTGTCAAATTTCATTATTCCATTGTCATTATTATACACACTGATTTCCTGTAGTTGTAGAAGAAACAATATCATCTTGATGTACAGTATGTATCATGCAGGCAACTATAATAAAATATCAGTGTAATGTATCATTGTGTACCAGCTCCATGTCATAATGACATTGGGGAGAGAGACATTCACCTTCCCCTATATGGAATAAAAAGACAGAAATGACACTTTCAAGCAACATACAGTAGAAGGCTTTGGTTAGACCAGCTGTAGATATTTCATTTTGTATTATTTTGGTTTGGAAAAATGAGAGAGAGAGAGAGAGAGAGAGAGAGAGAGCTAGAAATATGTGTATGTGTACAGTATTTAGATCAAATCCACTCACCCTCCTCTGCAACAGAGACTGACAGTATTAAGCAAAGGCTCATTACTGACCATGGTAAACACATAAGCATGATGCTGCAGGGAAAAAAGTAGTTAACTAATGTTTGTGAAGAGCTTTCCCAATTTCAGAAACATACATTTATCAGTCTCTGCAGGATTTCACAGTGTTGTGATTGCAACAGAATTCAAAAGTGCAAATTCTGGGTGATCTTGCAATTTTGTTCAAACACCACAACTTTTCTACCCTGGAAATTCAGAGTTCTCGTGAGAACACAATTGTGTCTGAAAGATACTCTGGCCACGAGCAGTAATGCAAGTTACCCCAACCATCGGGGGTAAATGAAATCGGTGTATCTGATATACAGGCGGGCCAAAGGCGAGCTAAACTGATGACGACAACGTTCAAACTCAGTACACATTGCATCGTTCAAACTCAGTACACATTGGTTGTAGTGTTATCCAATTGCGTCAAAGTCCAGAATCAGTCAAAGTAAACATTGGTCTAATGTTATCCAATTGCATCCAGTGAGATTTTCACGCTGGGTTCCTCCCCTCGAGTTGGGCCATTACATTATTCGTGGTTCTACTATTCTAACCCTAACCCTTATTCTGAAAGATTCCTGGGTCTGGTTTACAACCAGGCTACAGCTTTTCTGCAAATTTGACCAATCATCATAGTTTCCTCTCAGGTTGATGTCAACAAATCTAAGGCTAACATTAAGTTGATCTGCTTACTTGTATCTCTCAAACTGGTGTTGCTAACCTAGACTATGGAATTAAGTCCATGAAGGCCTACTTGGGTTTATGGACATTTGAGTAAAAGGCTGTGCAACCCATTGGCAAACTTTTACATTTGGATATAGCTCCTTATTAGCTCATGTCATGTTTGCTTGTCATTTAGGGGACGGCATCACTGGCATAACATTGTTTTTTTTTTTTTTTTTTTTGAAGTTCTACTGCTTTGTGAATTACCCCAGCCAAAGCAGTCCATTTACAAATAAAGCATTCTTACTTGCATTTTTTTTTCGTAATCCTGTTCTGTTCTAATTATTTTTCACTAAAAATACAGCTGTCCTCATATGTTTACATACCCTGTACATACACACATACAAACATACATGACTAAAGCGAGGAATGAAACATCATCTTTTGGTATTGACCTTAGAGTGCTCAAAATGGATGAACGCTGAAGTTGTCACAATATGTCAAGCATATTTCTATACATTTCCATTAGACGTTTTTTTTTTTCTAAATCTGTCCTGAATTGGTAGATTGCTCCCAAGTGAATCTTGACTTTCTCTAACGAAGGTGCATCACATGAACCATCAACTGGCAATTATACTGTATACTGTATAGCAGGAGCACAACACAATGTTACAGTGTCTGACAATGGAAGGACAAGGAAGTGGACAGGGTCAACAGCCAGAGAGAAGAAGAAGAGGAAGAGGAAGAGGAGTGAGGCTGCATGCTTACAATGGTTGAGGCTGGTCAAAGGGTGCAGCCAAATTTTGGGAGAGCAACTGTGTTCTCAATCATTCAGACGTCAACAGAACAGATATCTAACAATACTGTACTGTAATACTGTAAATACTTTTTGTAATGCTTCACTAAAAATGACAATATTCCACTTGCATTTTACAATGTAGCCTACAATAAGTATACTTGACTGTAAACAGTGACATTTTATCTTACTCAATTTTGTGTTTTGCATTACTAGATGTTTTCCACATAGACTGTAAGGACTGTAAGGCAACCTAAGAGGGGTGGCAGAGGGCCCCTATCACACCTGAACGGGAAGAATTACAACATTGTATAGTGAAATACAGTACAGTAAGTGTGACATTTCCATTTGCTATGGCTGTAGAGAAAAAGATGCAATATGTGTGGGATACATTTGATGTAACCGTATCTTGCCCGAAATGAAAATGCATGTAATTCATAAAACTCCTTTTGTGTCTTCTGGGTGTAGTACTGTATGTCATGGAACTGAAAGCAAGCGAACCACCACACAGCTTCATCTAAATGGATGAGGCTGGCTTCAACCTAACGAAACGCAGAAGGCGTGGTCAAAATATCATCAGCCACAGAGCTACTGTTGGTGTGCCAGGCCAATGGGGTGGGAACTTAACCATGCTGCTATCTCGGAGAAT
>NC_085016.1:25928554-25991054 GCF_963854185.1 Sardina pilchardus | reverse complement strand
CTAAAGGCCTACATTTGGTTAACATTTGTTTATTCAGTGTAGACTACCTACGTAAACTCAACAAGTCAGCCCAACCTGTAATCAATTTAGCTGTAACTGATGTCTGCCATGCTGGGTTTAAAAAATGTGCTTGTTGTCTTCCCCACACACTCCATTCATGCTTCGTTTGCATATTGCACTACTGCTGGAGTATTTCAGGGCCACACTTAAGTACTTTGTAAGTATTCAGCCCCGTAGAAGTTTCCAGAATGTTGGGATGTTTCGTCTAAAGTAAACACAAACAAACCACCCCGGCCCCATGAAACCAGGGGCCTATTGCACAAAACTAGGATAAGGGATTAACCCGGGATATCTTGGTTATCCTGGCTCAATTTATCCGTGATCCAGTTGCACAAAAGCGGGATAGGGGGCAGCAGGATATGTTATGGTATAAGTTACCATGGCGATTTATTCTGTGGAGCTAGCCTGCTCCTGACCAGGCTCACAGCCAAGATAAGTTGATTCTAATGGTAATTACATTATCTGATTGGTTCAGCTAGCTGTCATTCAAATGAGACCTCCACGTGATATTTTGTAAAGAGCTGTAGATTCCATTTATATATTATTTGCAACATGCATCTACTCGCAAAACACAGCAGAATGTCTGCCTAATACCATATGGATGTCATTTAAATTATGGTGGCCTTATAATTAATAACATAGCCTACTCGTTGTTTGCTTCTTTTTTGACAGATGTTTGATGAATAGGCTGCTGTAGTAGTTGATTGGAAGTGGAGGGGACATTTTTCGAAGGTGTTTTGAACTAATTCGGCTTTTAAGACAAATTAAGATACTTTGTGCATCTTTGCGGTGGCAAAGCGCTTCCTAATGACGTTGCGTGCCGAGACAAGGAAGCTCTCACACACGTGGGTGCATACGTACATTTGCATTCAGTTGATCTGCCACACCTACTCCCGCTATGTAACAGAAATAATCATGATCCCCCATCCAAAAAAGTAAAACTTTACCTCGTTGTTAGTCTATATCAAAATCGGTTGTTTACTTTGTGTGCAAGACGCTATTTTTCGCGTCTTTTTTATTCCAACCGCGAGTTATTGGGGGAGAAACGAGAACGCGCACATACACCGGATAACTTACACCTGGCTTGATGAATCCGTGTCTGCTCATCCTGGATTGGTCTTTGTGCAACCAATTCAGCCGGTATGCTCTTGTTTAGGATTCAGTGATCGCGGCTCAGTAACTTATCCCGGATGTCTTAATTCTGCTTTTGTGCAACGGGCCCCAGGTCTCATTTCTTTCAATGGATATGGCCCTATAGCATTTCAGAAGACTTGAAAGTGAGAACTGAATGTGGAAGTTCATAGAGTGGGAATTTCAGTGAGGATCATTTACATATCAGAGCAAATTAATTCAATTTCAAAATATTAGTCAGTTCACTGGGATTTAGTTCCAAACTAATGAATTAAATTTCCAAATATATTATTCAAAAATTGTGCTCCTCAATACTATTGCTCAAATTCAGCAATTCAAATGTAAATACAAAATATTCGGACTCATTTTGAAGTAGAACAAGATTTACTTCACAGTATCTCATATCATCCATATCAACAATGCACAGGCACACATGCTGAAATGTTACTGGTATTGCGAGCTCCTCCAGAGTAAATGTACAATTGACAAATACAACATAGAAGATAAAAGTTGTCAAAGACAGCACAAAAAACAGCCCAGTTTGCAGTCTTCAGTAAGATCCTCAAAATGGAGGAAAAGGAATGAGGAACGTACATGCAAAGGTTGAAAAGACTTTGCTCATTGTCCAAAGCAGTTCCGCTCTGTCAACTATACTGTTGTCCTTCTCTGGAAAAACTGCCCCACCTTTTAGTGGCACACGCAGCACCTTCTCACCAGTGCTCCTCTTCCTCCTCATTCTCCTTTACTTCCACCTCAGTGACCTCTTCCACACATTTGTGAGACAGGATCTATTGGGCAATAAGCAAAAACAAGTATGAATGTTTAACAAACTTAGCCAACATTTTACACCCAAGAATGTAGAAATGTTTGATATAAAACCATTAATCAGTGCTTGAGGCTGTACGTGTTTTTGTAGTTCTACTAAGTTTAGATATGTTTTCGTCCAACATCAGAGTTCTTGTTTCAATACACATTATAAAGTGAGGCACACAGAGAAGATTTTTATTGCAACATTTCTCAAAAGTTATATGAGTTAATGAAAATAATATTCCTGAAAATGTACTGAAAAAAGTCCCTGAGTGACCTTACTGTTAGTCTGAATGAGATAATATTTATTGGACACTGTGTTACTTCTCTAACGAACTACAAGGACAGGAAGGGGAGAAAGTCCAAAAGACTTTTTAAAAAATATTTTGTTGCATCTATAGTTTCACAATAATACAGTGTGGCAACAACCTGTGAAATTAATGTCTGTGTTCATGGCTGTGCACAGAGTGTATGCAGCTTTCCACAGCATACATCACTAGGATTCTCTTGTGTTTTGACTCTTTTGTAGACATCAATACACTGCACAATTGTTGACACTGTTTTTGTCCACAGACCATGACAGTCCAGATCACAGTTTGATTGAAAAACCATTCTCATAGTTTCATGCTTTTTTTCTCCTTCAATTTCTCATTTCACAGATTTAGCTTAATTTACATTTCAAGACCTGCATCCAGTCCTTTTCTGACACCACGTCTTAACTGTATGCGATGTGATCAATCGGACAGAGGTCAGTAGTAGAACACTTTTGCACTTTTGGGAATTGGAAATATTCCCAATATTCCTTCAGAAGAGTTGAAGCTGATATAGCTGCAAAGAGGACCAACGTCATAATAAACCCTATGGGTTAAGAATAGGATGTGACTGAAGTTCATGTGGGGGTCAAGGCAGGTGACCCAATACTTTTGGCAATATAGAGAATGGGAATGTGACGTGGCGGACGTGTTCGAGGTTGCGCCGCGGTGGCGTCTGGGATACATGTGAGGCCACTTGTACGCTGCTGCCAATGCTGTATCATTGTAAAACATCGCTAACTCGCTGTTTCTAACACTGTTTTTCACACATTTTTTTATTTTTTTTTTATTTGACCTTTATTTAACCAGGTGAAGTCCCATTGAGACCTTTAGTCTCTTTTACAAGGGAGCCCTGACATATAAACAGATAAAACATGATAAAAAATATGACAAACATAAAACCATTAATCAGTGCTTGAGGCTGTACGTGTTTTTGTAGTTCTACTACAAGTTTAGATATGTTTTCGTCCAACATCAGAGTTCTTGTTGGGACGAACCTGTTGTGTTGTTGGATGTAACGTCCGTGCCCACGATCGTCAGGTAAAACAATTAACAACGGAGTGTCTTTTTATTGCTTTCAGGATTTCCTGTCCACTCTCCAGACGGTATGTCATTGGGATCCATGTTACTGATCAAATATATCTTTTCCATATAACGTTTCCTCGCGTCCGGCAGGAGCTAGTCTCTGTACGGTCCATTACTACTTCTACTAGTAGTTTTTAGCATAGTAGCCTAAATGTTTTCATCTAGTGTTATTGTTTTGGCTAGCCGATCTTGTTCGAAATACCATAGGTTTCTTGTTTATAATTCGTGCCGCAGCCTCACGTAATGGAGGAAAACGCCCTTTTTGTTCCAGAATGCATTGCGCCGCTGACTTCCGTTCCCATTCTCTATAGTGTATTTCACCAAGAGTAATGGGTGTACCGAGCTGTGTGCAGAATTCAGATAAATTAACCATTTATCACAGCAACTTGCTGCTAATATTATTAGGAGACTTAGATTTCGCTGGTTCGCATGATATGTTGTGTGATATCGGTGTGATGAGTACTCTGCGAGCAATTTCGTTGAACCTGGACTTGAGATTTTACTCTGACACAGCAGTTCAGTGCTCGGGCACCAGTATACAGGGTCTGGTGATGCCCCTGCTAAGGTAGAACAAAATCAAGGACAATTTTGGAATTCTGTCCGGATGCATTTTTTAGGTCTCAAATACATGAAGACATGACAGGTGGAAAGAGGACGTCTGGTCACGTGACATTATTTGACTGACCGGGTTGACACCTCAGCATGTGCCATCAGGGGTGAGGCATGAGACTGTGTGAAGCCAATCAAATGAGTGAATCTCACGGCCATTGCGTGAGAGTTTGCAGCCCTGCATAAAAGGGATAACGCTGCGTTTCTCAAAAGTACATAAATCTGCCCCTCAATGCTATGCCACAGTCGCATGCACCTTGGGTATGCTGTGAGTCTTCTAACTTACACAAGACTGGTTTGTAGTGGTTAATGATACTGGTGGTCAAACAGGCACAGTTGTAAAGCGGTTGTGGAAGGAGATCAGAGATGCTGTAAGTTACCTGAGATGTGATGTCTTTCTCAAGCAGGCCTTTAATCTTGATGGATGGGCCTGGGATTGGTGGGAACATTTTATCAAAAACCCTGCCAAAACAAAACAAAGCACGCTAATACACAGATGTTTTTCTTTTCTGCCTGCAAGTTTCTGTTCTGTAATGGCATCTACAATGTATAAAATGCAAGCAGCACTATTTTGGGGACTCAAAACAGCATACTCGCACGCACATATTTTTTGTGTGAAAATGTGTAATAAAAAAAAAAAAAAACATTTTTTCTGCACACTTATATCCATTTAAGTGTCTTTTCATGAAAAGAATGGCAAGCTTTCAATCAACCATGTAACATACCGCAATAACATGTGATCTAGATGCACATCAGCAAATGAGTTTGAAGGCGTCATTTTAAGGCAAAAGTACAACATTGTGTTGCGTTAATGAATATGAAGTACAGTACATAAGAGCTAATAGCTAATTAGCCACTCATTCTTACCCTTTCTCTTTCAAGTTCTCCACTCATGTTATCTCACAATTGTACTAACTATGCTTCATAAGGAAGGTTACAGTGAAGAATCTCAGTGACTGACGATAACAACATGTCTGTGTGAAACTGAGAGCTGGTCTGGTTTCAGGATGCATAATGTGGAGGTGAAACCACAGTTCCGTGTTGGACATTTTTCACAGAAGTGCTGTCTCGCAATATCTACACAATGCCATTTCCTCTTAAGATGTTAGGCCTACTTTATTTCTTCAAACCAACAACATTATAATTTGTCATATATACACTTGTATAATTACAATTAGGTCTAGAGAAGTATGCAACTACATTTTTGCAGTTCATCAAGCAGATAGATAAGCTAGATCTTCTTTCTACCTACCTTTGGAATTTGCAGAGAAGCAATATAGCCAAGAGGATCATGGGAAGTCCAAGAGCAATAGCAATGATCACCCCAATATGGATGTCTAATGGGATGTCTGCGGATTTGTGCAAATCTAATAAACAAATATGAGGGAGCACTTAAAGCAATGATAGTGCACTTCAGCTCAAGAACAGAAATATGCATTCAGCTGGGGCACATACATGTTTCACAGGCTCATTTGAATGACAGTATATGTAAGCAGCTGTTAAATCTGCTCCAGTGCATATGCTCAATAACCTTGCACTGTGTATCATACACTGTACTGCCATGTTTGTTTAGCTCAGTGCTTGAAGTGAAGAAAAAAAAGGTGCCGGTACTCATCATTCATACATTATTCGTACAATGTATCGATATCTGCAATTTTGGGGATTTTAACTTGTACAGTAAATAAATAAAGCATTCTGATGTACTTCTGAAAGAAAATAAAGGGAACAAAATGCCCAAACCAATGGTTGAAAATATTGAATTGCAATTGGTAAGACGATTCATTTCCAGGTCTAGGAACAATGGCAAGTTAAAGGATCACTTCACCGTTTTTTCATATTAAACTATTTTATTCCCTTAACTAAGACGAGTTGATTACATACCTCTCACGTTTTAATGCGTGCACTCATTGGCTCTGGTGCGTGGCGCTACTTTGATAGCAGTTAGCTATAGCCCAGTTCATTCATTAGGATCCAAACAGAGATGAAGTTAGAAGCGACCAAACACCCCCTGTTTTCCCTATTAAAATACAGTTACACGAGTAGTCACATAACCAAAGTATGGTGAGACAAAATAAAACGTGGTGCATTTCTAAGCAGGTAAGAGGGATACTATGTTGTATGGCGGAATAACAATTGGAAGCACTTAAGACTCGGCGCAGTAATATCCTCACTCCAAAGTGAAACTGAAAGTGCAAGAGTGATGATATTACTGCGCCACAGAATATAGTTATCCCTCCTACCTGTTTAGAAATGCACCACATTTTATTTTATTTTCACGGCATAGGGGTGTCACGATTCTCCAAATCCTCGATTTAATTTTTAATTTTTTTTTTATTTTTAAGTCCCGATTTGATTAGATTTTCGATTTTTTGAAAGAAATATTACTACAGTATTAATGCATACAAGGATAAAAGGATACATGGATATTTATTTGTCACATGCATATGATTACTATTGTAAAGAATGCAGTGAAATTGCATTCCTTATGTTATTTATTTTTTTTGGCCTTTTCCTATTCTGTTTCAGGGGGCTTTTATTTTAAAAGACATTTTTATTTTGAAACGGTTTCAACCATGAGGTTGTAAACAAAAGAAATGTTAAACATATGTAAACATAGTGAAACAACACAGAATGACAATTCGAATGTTTGCGTACACTCTGTAGAGACCCAAGGTTAGTGTTCATGGATTAAGTAGGTCTAATTAATGTGCATTTTAAGCCTTAAAGTCATTTTGGACTGTAATCTAACTAGATCATGTTTTTACTGTTTAAGTTGAGTAGGCTAAATTAGTGTTAGGCTATTGACGTGAATAAACAACAAAACACTTCACACCCGTGATTTTAGACTAACTAGAGGGGTTTAGATTTCAGTCAGTTGATGTGTATTTTTTAACTGGCTGCAACCTAAAATGTGTTGACGCAGCAGTTCAACACGCGTGTGCTTTTTGCGCCTTGGCATGCATGCTGGACGTGATATTGGGGGTGTGGCTGCATCGTTGATTCTGCCTTTGAGTTGAAGTTTGAGATTGAGATGTAATTTGGATCGATTTCAATTTGAAAATGTATGTAATAACATCTAGTTTCTGTTCATATTTAATTTTCTTTGTAACCAGCACTCGGTGAAATTCTTTGGACTTGATTTGACACCATTGTATCCAACACTGTAACATTTCTGGACTTGACTCTGAACACACTGCAACACAGTTCCCAAATATTTAATTAAATTTGATGCGTTCCCCTTTAACACGCAAGAGTTGTTAAACATGTTACGTAGGCCGGTGCTGGAGTGTTTTGATTCACAGTCCTAGACTGGTAGGCATTTTAAGATGTGCTGACACTGCCTGTCAGAACAGGTTAGCTTGTGATAACGTGTGGTGATGAATCTGTAGCCTCTTTTCTGCCTTGTAACGATAGAAACAATAGAAGTAGAGGCTACAGTTTGGGGGAACAGATGAGTGTCATGTAGTGCCACGCTCCTGGAAAACGTAAACCTAGTTTACTTAATTAGCTCCAGACGGCATTTGGAACCTGATTTAGAGAAGACAGAAAAAAGTACCGGCGACTTAGATGATCTCCCGTTATGCAAGAAAAAGTGCAGGTACACTTTAGAGCAAGATGTAGAAATGCCAGCACTATCGGTGAGTGCTGGCCCACTTCGAGCACTGGTTTTGCTATGTAACGTAACTCCATGCATCAGAATAGTTAGTACAATATACAGTTATTCACAGTTGTACAGTACAGTACTGTATATAAGAATAACTGTTCTGATGAGCTGAGAATTGTACCAGTGGTAGAGGACATCTTACCTATAACAGTCCAGTCACTCCAAGTATCTCCAGGATCACAGCATAAACTCGTCTTCTTTACTCTAATTTTGATTTTGTGCTTCTGGGTTGGATCCAAATTTGGCTCTTTATAATGCTGAATGCCATCGAATTTTCTGACCTGTGCAAGATAAAAAAGAATCAGAGCAGAGCACAACACATAAACAAACAAACACACAGACACACAGACACACACACACACACTCATTTGCAATGCATCAAAGTTACCCATAAACATGCAAAACACATACTAAACTATAACTACCTACCTCATCATTGACCTTCAATTCATACTCAAAGCATTTAGGGTTTTCTGTTGATCGACTTTTAGGCAGATCCCATTCAAGGTATAACTGATTTGACTGAATTGTCACATTTACTTGAAGAGGATCCAGTTTTTCTAAGACACAAAGAATTTATGAAGAATGTGAGAGCACCCAACAGTTCCTACACACAATCCTGTCCTTCTCAGAAGTAGAACAAGTAACGTGCAGCAAAACAGTTCACTGGAGCACACAAACGTTCAAATACTGTATTTGTTTTTGTTAAAAAGTTGCAAGAGACTGACATGTTAATATTCACTACATATTCCTCAAGTCGAGAAACATTCCAAGCTCAGGGTTGTAGAAGGAGTCAGAGGGATCTCTTACCAACAGCACAGACTTTCCAATGCTGTGTCTGAATGTACCATATGTCTGGGAAGGACACGTTGAGTAGCAAAGTTATATAATCCGTCTGGCCTGGAATCAGTGTGTGGTGAAATGAGCCTTGGACATGTTTGTTGTGTATCTTAATGATCTCCTCATCACTACTACTGCAAAATCTATGGGAAAGGGCACAGCTGTCAGAGAGGGGCCATGTCAGCGCTTGTACTGATACAGAGTTCAGAGGTAAAAAAGGCTTGATTTAGCCAGAACTTTGTTTAAATTCATCCAGACTTAAAATATTAGAAACACATTAATAAAAGATTATAGAGTATTCATGAAGCCTCATAATGATGACAGATTACTCTCCAGCCGATCCATTGCACCAATCCTCGCCCCATTTTCATTTTTTTGCCCAACATTGCACATCATCTACTTAGAAGGGCACTGTTTCCATATACTTTGGCCCATCAAATGTTTGACCTCTTTAGAAGGCTTAAATGTTGTTTTCTCTTTCAGCCAGTAAGACATATATCTGGAACTGCTCACAGACACCGAGGTACACTTGAAACGAAATTGAGGCCTGGAACCAGGTCTTGTGAAGCTGTAACTTGAAGTAATTACACTGCTCAAAAAATTAAAGGAACATTGGTTCATACTGTATGAGTATAGCATCAAGTCAGTCACACTTTTGGGATATTGATCTGGCCAATTTTGTAACAGAGATGGTTGTGAATCAATTGACGACCCCCAAAACAGGAATGGCTCTACAGGTAGTGGCAACTGGTAATTTTTCCATCTACAGTATGTCCTTCTTGGCTGATTTTTCACTAGTTTTGTATTTGGCTTGGGTCAGTGTTACACAAGTATCTGGAGCCTACAGGAGAGCTGGACAGGGTGGTAGGAGGTCCTTTACCCAGTTGCAGGACCAGTATCTGTTCCTTTGTGCAAGGAGGAACAGTAGAGTAGAAGCCCTGTTAGAGCCCTACAGTAAGACCTCCAGCAGGCCACTGGTGTGAATGTCTGTAGAGCTCAACTGGAATTTGCCATATTTGGAATTTGGAATATGGAATATGTCATTTGCATTGGCATGGTTTTATTTCAGTTAGCCTATTAGCTGGTTTCATTCTCACATTGAGCTCAATGCAAATCAAACCAGCTAATTCCTGGGTTTCACCAGGTCCCGTTCCACAGGTGTATTATTCAAGCATGCAGACTGCATTGATAATCAAGGAGCTTGATTTCATACACCTGTGGAAAGTGACCTGATGAAACCCATGAATAGGCTAACTGAACTAAAACCATGCCAATCTCTAGGTATGGTGAAGGGTATGTAATGATGTGGGGCTATTTTAATTCAAAAGGCTAAGAGGATTTAATCAGGGTGCACAGTGTCCTGGATCCATGAAATAACTGGAATAATAATTTAAATAATAATAATAATAAAAATCTGCCTGCCTCTATGGGAATTTTAACACATAGGGTTAACATAGGTGTTCCAATACTTATGACCCCAGTATTTTAAGGAAAACATTTTATTTATTTACGATACATTATTCATTCACAAAGAAAACTAATGTCCATAAAGGTTCGATATTGCCTCATTTGTGACCTTCCACGGCGAAATCAGTCACATTGTCCAAATTTTCAAAATCATAGTTATTACGTTTTCAGGAAGGGGCACAATCAACCTTCAAAACGATACCTATATCTAATGAATTGAACGTCATATTGCTGAAATATAAACATTCAAAGGAGTTGAGTTCATCCTGTCATGCCAAGAGAAAAACGGAGAAATCTGCCTCTGAAGTGAACCGTCGGCTCTAACACTCACGAACGCTTTGTAAGGTCGCATATGCAAAACTCTAAAATGGCTGAGGGCCAAATTACCTTAAGGAACTAATTGCTCCCTACTGTCAACCAATATAACTTTATTCTCAATCTTAGCATCTGAAAATCTGGCACTCTGAATTTGACAATGAGACTGTGATTCTCTGATATGACATGACTACCAAAATATAGTGTGAAGGCTGAATCTTACAGATAGGAAATGGAATACTGAGCATGTCCTGGAAGACCACTTGAATCCCAGCTGATATTTAGATTTTTCTGCCTCTCCACAATACAACTGGTATTTATAGGCCGAAGGCCTGGGGAAGATGAGAGAATTAGAGAGAAAAAAGTGATTGAGAATTGAACTATTCTTAAGGCTCTATGATTATAACTGAAAAACTATGTAACATCACAGGGCAGTGTGCTATAGAAAATTCAACATACCGTCTGGGAGAGATGGATTTTTCTCATCAATGCAATGTGATTGGTTAAGTTTCATAATCCCATTGTCACTGTTATACACACTGAATCCCTGTAGTTGTAGAAGAAACAGTATCACTTTGATATGTGTCATGAGGCAACTATATCAAAATATCAGTATCATTTGTCATTGTTTACCAGCCCATCGATGTCAGGAGTACATTGTTGCGGGAGGTCTTCTTGACAATCATATTCTATATGGAATGTAAAGACAGTAATTACATAGGCTACAATTTTCAAGCAGCATGATACTGTAGGTTTTGGTACCAGTTTGGTACTATACAGTAGATATTTTATTTTGTGTCATTTTGGTTTGAAAAAAGGATCCATAAATCGTGTGTGTGTGTGTGTGTGTGTGTGTGTGTGTGTGTGTGTGTGTGTGTGTGTGTGTGTGTGTGTCTGTTTCCGTGTGGGTGGGAGAGAGAGAGATGTGTGTGTGTGTGTTTGTGTATGTAAATTTTTAGATCACACCTACTCACCCTCCTCTGCAACAACAGACAGTATTAACCAAAGGCTGAGTACTGACCATGGTAGAAACATAAGCATGATGCTGCAAGGAAAAAAAATAAGTTAACTAATGTTTGCGAAGAGCTGTACTATTTTAAATACACTGATACAAAATGCTGAAAACACAGATGGGTCATTCCATATCAAATCAGACAAAATCAAGAAAAGTTTCTCAAAGTTTCTCTACCTAACATTTTTGTTAAATTCCTCTCTGAAACAAATGGACATGAAGATATTAATGATAACACAAGGTGTGATAGCATTTTTTCTTAATGTTCATAGGACTAAAATGGATAAGCTAGTAGGAACACAAAAATCAGCGTGGGAATAGCTCAGATAATGGGCTATTCGCTGCGACAAGAAAACTCCATTGTTTTCAATGGAGCAAAGCCCACTGGAAACGTCTGCTGCGCAGCAGCCGCACAGAGATAGAAAACTAAATCCTGCGCGTCAAGCCCAGACCGCTGAACGCCGCTGAACGGCGTGTCCGTTGGGCGCCGGGCTTAAAGCTCATTTTCCAACTCCGCTTGAGCAAAACAATTGATATTCACCTTTTTCCCGTTCATCCAGCCATTCTGAGTCTGGCGATACAACGTTTAGCTCCAACCTAGCATAGATCATCGAATCGGTTTAGACCATTAGCATCTCTAGATATCACTGTGCCCATAGTACGTTTGCAACGTTCCTTGATTATTACACCAGAATGAGAGTGTAGTTCCATGTCAAATCAGCCTAGAAAATCGCAGGTTTCATTTTCAGTTTGTCTTGTTGCACTTTCTAACTTGAAAACAAGTGAGAGACAATGCCTGGAAAGCTTAGTCACTTTTAAGCGTGATGTTAGCAGGCGAGATGCTAATGGTCTAAACCGATTCAATGATCTATGCTAGACTGTAGCTAAAGGTTGTGTTGCCAGACTCACAGAACGGCTGGATGAACGGGAAAAGGGTATAAATATCAATTGTTTTGCTCAAGGGGAGGTGTAAAATGAGCTTAATTCTCCAAATGGTGGAATATCCCTTTAATACTCATTTAATGTATAAGGTACCAATGATGTACCATGTTTCATTCATATAAATACACTTACTTACACTTACATACTGTACGCTTCATTCTTATCCCTGAGCCAAGACTATGATTTTTGACCCATTTATTTATGGTACAACACTGTCACTTTGTACACCCCATATGCCCATACACTGAGCTACTTACACATAGATTTTCAAGTGCCAACTAGCCACCTCACATACTATTTTAATCTTATGGAAATGGTTGAAATACAAGGAAAACATGTTTGTCTTCCACCTTACAAAGTTTGGGCTGCCTCGGAATAATAATGTTCACTATTAATTCTCAAGCATTGTTCCCCAGAAAATCTGTTTTTCGAGCTGTAAAACTGGAGTAATTTCAAGGGCTGAAAATAATATAAAGACATAGGGTTTGAAAATAAATATTTTACTGGCATTGGTTTTTGGTAGGCTACCCATTCTTGATGTAGACTATAGATAAAGTTTGAACAAGGTCTAAGATGGTGCAGCACAACCTTATCTGATTTGACACGGAATGACCCAGATGCAAACAAACACAGCTGAACGACATAGACAGAGTGAGTTGTAGACAAGATGTCTATCATTGATGTCTGTCATAAGTACAGACAACTGAGTGCTATCATAAGTAATATCAGTGACAAGTCATCATGACAGCAAAAATAGACAATAACTGAAAGCGTCTAACCTTCACATCGAGCGTCCAGTCCTAGTCAGAGAGCTCACTTTAGGTCACATTGATGCCGGTAGCTAACACTCAACATTACTCAAGAGCTTTGTGTTCCACACAAAAGACATACAGACGCATGCACACAGACGTACAATGCTGAGGGGGAAGTCCGTTTCATTGTAACTTACTGGAAAGTAGCAAAAAGCAGCGGAAATGACATCATCGTCACTAATAAGGTGACTGCTAGAATTTGAGGAAGATACAGTATAAGTGTTAAGTATGATACATTTAAGTGTTCTAATACTAAACAAGTGTTTAATATTAGAACATGTACTTGTCTGCTGCTTAAATGTATCCACTGTGTAGCTTTGATATCTGGGCCAGAGGTTTGGATAGCAAAAAATGGCTTTACAGCACAATATTGGCAAACATATTACCAAAATACATCAGTAAACTCCCTAGCTTCTCAGCTGTGTCAACTATTGGCTGTTGTTGGTGTTTGTAAAAGAAGAATCTAGGCTGGTAGTAAGCAAAGAAGATGTTTTAGGCAAAAGTCCAATACCTCTACATTTAAGACACATTACTGTACAGCAGTCACAAGTGTACAAAAGCAGATTGACAGCTGGCCCACCCACTCACAGATGTTATATTGATGAATATTATACAAGTTTGTATAGGACCAATAAGCTTATGGTTTCTTTGCATTAGTCTGGGCTGCTATTTAGCTTTGCAAGGGAGCTCAAAATTAAGTCATAGCCTAATCTCCATTGAATATGTCACATTTGTGCAATATCATCAGAGCTGCATATAGACTGAATGTATTGACTGTAGATATTACATTATAAAAACAAATTAATAGCCTATAACAGAATGTTATGAATGCCAACTTGAAACTTGTCTATGTGAGGTTCATCTAGTATTGCTCTGCCATACTGAATAATCACACATGTGGTGAGGCCGTGGTTAGCTTCTCTGGCCCACCTATCAGCCACTTTCTCAGCCACTGCATTACAGTAAGAAACGTGGCAAAGGGATGGAGGGATTCTGTAGCAGAAGGGATTCTGCTGCACTCTAGTGTTTCTATTGGGTCATTCCACCTCAATTCAACAAATGCCTTCTGCTTGACCATCTCAGATTTCCTTCAAAATTGTACCACCTAAAGAGCAACCATTTAAATTCAAAAAACTTTTTTGAACATGGTAGGCTACCCCCCTTCTGATTTGTGGCACATTGGCACCCGATCATCTAAATCTGCAGCAAAGTTGATGTCATTATCTAAAAAAGTTTTCAAGCTAAAGACACATTTTCTGTGAATGATGATTGCTACCTATTCGTAAGCCGTAGGCTATGTGTTGATACACTTTGTTTCAATCTTGTGAAATCAGAAGAAAAATTGCAGATTTTTTTCAAACCCCTACATTGGGTGCCCCATTAGAGAGATATAGAACACAACTGTTCTCAAACTTGACAGTTAATCGATAATGAGCACTTAAGTCATCAAAAATTGACATTTAATCGATAATATGTCAACTTTTGACAACTTTTTGACAGGTCACCTGACCACTTAATGCATCAAAAATGACAGGTAATCAATGAAATAGATGAATAATAAATGAGTTATTGACTAATAAATGAGCGTCTGAGTAATTAAGGTCAACTTTTGACAACTTTTTGACGGGTCACCTGTTGAAAAAATAAAAAAATGAGAGTGGATCAATAGGGGGTATGAATAATAAATGAGTCTATGAAAAATAAATGAGGCGTTGAATAATTAATGTCTTTGGGGAAAAGTGTGTAACGGTTTTTTTTCAAAAGGGTGTGAATGAGGTCATGCGGTTCAACTTTCCTTTGGAGTGATGTCCCGGGAAGGGGTTAAGCTGGAGAAAAGGGGGATGAGGTCATGGTATTGATTTTCTGCGAGGGGAGTGGTGCTGCTGCTGTTGTAACGCTGCTGAATGGTTACAGAGGGTGTGACGGCTAGGATGTAACGGTTCCTTTTAGAGCTTCTGAAAGTCTGAAAAAAGAGATAAAAAGGAGAGGAGAGGAGGTAGGTTGAATGTTGTTTTTTTATTGTGATTATGGTAAGCATATAAACAAATCGTATTATGGTTCAGAGGGGGTACAGTCCATGCTTTCGCAAGATAAATTAGAAAACTGATCCGAGAGACTCTCCATCTCCACATCTTGGGTGTCACCGGGAACGGCGGGTGGAGGTAGAGAGGAGGAGGAAGAGGATGGAAGAAATAAAAGACTTTCCACGCGTTGCCATATTTTCTTCAAGGTTTGAAAATAGGTGGGGAGATCGTTGAGGAAGAAAGAAAACGTGACGGGTGCGAGAGAGTGTTTCCCCTGATCGTTCAGTCTTTTAAAGTGTAAAAGATCCACATCTCTTGAATCCTGACAGAGTCGAATTCTCAGACATTCGGCCTCAGACCCTAGGCCTCCGTCGCCCTCCACGTACAGGCTCGTTGTGGAAGGTTGAAGCAAGATGGGAGAAATCAATATTTCAATGAGAGAAGAAAACCCGCTAAAGGGGAAATAAATGCTTTCATTCACAGACTGACAAGCCAGCATAAATTTCAGAAACTCTGAGTGAGACAAGAGTATGGTTTGTTCTTTATGAAAGGGGTATCTTCTATACATCACTCCCAATTGAATGTGTTTCATAGAGAGTGAAAACCTCCACAAAAAGTCCCGTTGCCTGGAAAGGGGAACGCGTTCCCAACACCTTCCATCTTCAAATTCATTTTCAGACAAATGATAAGCAAAAAATGGCTTCCCTCCCATGTGGCGTTTCATGATGATGTGCTTCCTCAGAGTAACGGTCTGCTCGTATGACAGAGAGGAAGAGCAGGGGAGGAGGACCTATACGGGAGTGTGTGTGTGTGTGTGTGAGTGTCTGTGTGTGTCTGTGTGTGTCTGTGTCTATGTGTGAGTGTGTATCTGTGTGTGTGAGAGTGTCTGTGTGTGTCTGTGTGTGTGAGTGTGTGTGTGTGTGTGTATGTGGGTGTGTGAGAGTGTCTGAGTGTGTGTGTGTGTGTATGTGGGTGTGTGTGTGGGGGGGAGGTGAGAGAGAGAGAGAGAGAGAGAGAGAGAGAATGAATTGAATGGAGAGAGTGGGGTCGGGCCTATGATGATGGTTATAGTGGGTATGTGTGATTTATATGTGTATATGTGAGTGAGAGAGAAAGAAAAAAAGGTATATGTGCGTGTGAGTGTGTGAGTGTGTGTGTGTGTGTGTGTGTGTATGTGGGTGTGTGAGAGTGTCTGAGTGTGTGTGTGTATGTGTATGTGGGTATGTGTGTGGGGGGAGGTGAGAGAGAGAGAGAGAATGAATTGAATGGAGAGAGTGGGGTCGGGCCTATGATGATGGTTATAGTGGGTATGTGTGATTTATATGTGTATATGTGAGTGAGAGAGAAAGAAAAAAGGTATATGTGTGTGTGAGTGTGTGTGTGTGTGTGTGTGTGTGTGTGTGTGTGTGTGTGTGAGAGAGAAAAAGGATCTGGGGGCTCTAGATGCGCCTGGGTTGTGTGTGAGAGAAGGCTCGGGCCTATGAATCTGCGGGATCGTGTGTGGCTGTGTGAGTGTATGGAGGGTGTGTGTGAGTGTGTGAGTGATTTCAATTGTAAAATGAAGGTGATACAAGTGTTACAACTGATGTATGTATGTACTGATGTACAGAGAAGGATGCGGCCTATGTGCTGGGTTGCGTGTGTGAGAAAAGGTTGGAGGTTGAACAGGGTCGAGGTTGAACATTATTGACTAGGTCTCAGGTTACCCTCCTTCCCAAGTCTGACTTCATACATCAGGGATGTTTTGTGAACTAAAGAGTGGCTTTGATTCCCAATAGATTTCACCTAAAAGCCATCATTCGACATGATTGGGAAGAAGAGAGGGGTATTAGGACCTGTGTATTTGTGCACAGGCATCTCTGTCCCATCCACCACCATTCAAGAGCAAAAAAATGACGTAACCCTAAAGTTCAATATGAAGCACTTATGACCTATGAAAGATGTATGCTTTTTCTCACCTTCGAAGGTATTGATGAGGAAAAAAAGTCAACTGATATGTGATAGACAGCTAGTAAAGAAGTATATAAGCTTTCCTCAAAGATGGGTCATAGTATTTGCAACGCTCTTGGAAGGACACGTCTACGTTGTGGCAAGGAGTCAGAAAGACACTGCAAGCAAAAAAAAGCAACTCTGAAAGATGCCTTGTCAGAACAGGTAAGATGATGATGAATGTTTTCTTGAATTTATGTTTGAAAACTACTTGATGATATGGAGTATTAAAAAAATATATACGGTTTTGATTTCAGATGTGATGAAAGACCAGAAACGCCCTTATTTTTGGACGAGGGTAAGTGTTTTTCAAATGTTTTTTTTGTTTTTTTGTTTGTTTTTTTAAAAATGAGGATACCTTAGACGGATGTTTTTTACGTTCTTTTCTCTATAGAAAATGAGGATGAAGTGAGTGACGCTGGAGGTAGGCCTAAACGATGATCATGTTTTTTTTTTATTCTGTTTTTTTGCCTATGTGTGTGTGTGTGTGATATGACTGTGTGTTTCCCTTTGACCGTCTAGTCTTCATTGATCCTGATGACAGTGGAGAATTAATGGACGATACGCCATACGTTGACGGTAAATTCATTTCATTTGGTTTAGATTCAATGTGTGCGCTGGGGTATAGTCTATATGTTAACCCCGTTGGTTTTTTGTTGTTTTTATTGTTTCAGATCTATTATATTGCCACGAACGGATCGGATATTCCTCCGGTGAAGATAGCACTTACGAGCCTACAGTTCCTCACTCTCCGACGCTGTTGAGTCCAGAACTTCCCCTGCCAGAACTCAGAATAAGTCCGACTGATTTCTCTGTCGTTCCATCAGCACCTCCACCATCACCGGCTCATGCTACTACCTCTTTCCCCCCCTTTCTGTCGTGCGCACAGCCAATCATCACAACGCAAGGTCAGCCATCCCTTCCTGCCTATCCTCACCAGTACAGCTCTGCTTTTCTTCACGCCGAGGAGATAATTAGGGTGATACTACACCAACAAAGAGACTTGTTGATGAGAGAAATACAGGTGTTGCTTACGCATTTCTGGAATGAATTGAGCCAGAGAATTGCTAACGACAATGCGCTCAATGTGATTTCATCTCATTTCACTCACATGTCAAATGTACTGCACTATGATTCCCAGCAGCATTTGAATGAGATTCTTCAGGCGGCCCTTTTTTCGCTTTGGCAATTTTATTTGAATTCTCACGGTTTCTGAGAATAATTGTAATTATTCTTGTCATTGTATGATTATTTATTGTTTGTTGTAGCCTAGTCTAGAAAAGATGGGGGACGATAATATCCCTCCAGAGTTCCTTGATTTAATGGAACAAGTGAAAGCTTTAAATCCTCAAGCCTCTGCTATTGATTATTTGTCATCCGACCCTGCATGTTCCTCTAGCTGTGTTAATGAGAATGAGTCTGTGCGGTCACCCCCTCATGCATGTCCTATAGAAAGAAACATGTTGCAAGAATATGATGATTTAATTGAACAATTGAAGGATTTAAATCCTGATCGTGTCGATGATTGTATCGTTGTCAATCCCAATGTGAACTATAATGAGTGTATCCCTGTGAATCCTGCGCTATCGGATGATGTGAATGAGCACGGCCCATCTGACGGGTGTATTATTTCTGATAGCGATGATGATGATGATGATGAAGACTGTATCTCTGAACATTCTGAAAATTCTCAACATTCTGAACATGATGAAGATTGTGAAAACTCTGTAAATGACCCCGACTTGTCTTTCTCTAGTTCTCTGGAAGGGAGCAGTGTGGGGACCAGCGCTCAGCAGGCTGGTGCTGGACGTGATAATATTTCAATTCGTCATAGAGAAAAATTTAATAACGTGGAAATGAGACGGAGTTTCAATTTTCCCGTCTTAGAAAACCACGTTCCAGATTACTATGAATTTTACACCGGGGTGTTATCGAGCATAGAGGAGATGATGGAAGAAATATCGTCTCACGTCAGAGAGGGAAGCCTCGTGCAAATTTCTTTCCAGAGCGAGAGACTGTCACAGCCTCTCTCGGTAATATTACGCGACGGGGAAAATGATCTCGCAGAGGTGTACGCGATTCTTGATCATCTCGTCCAATCTGGGACTTCATTTATCTCGGGGGATGATTTGGAGATTGTAATCAATACCGTGCACCCTCCGCGTGGGAGCGGAGCGAGGAGGAGAAAAGCGGTCTCCTTGTTTCTAACAGATATTATAGAGAATAAGGCCAGGCATCTTTTCATCGTTTCCAATAGCGAGAATCTCTGTTTCAGCATCGGCGTTGCTCTCCTGCTCAACCCTAACATAAGCGACTCTCAGGCCTCTGCGGAGGGCAAGCGACTTCATACGGGGGTGGGACTGAGCGAGCAGAGGTCGGTGAGTTTAGATGACATTCACTTATTTGAACAATATCTCCAACTGAGAATCGTTATATTGTTTCTCTCGGAGGGGAAAATGTGTCATTTTCAAACCCACGATAACATGACCAAGAAAAGCATATTTCTGTTTTTACATCAGGGTCATTATTACGGTATAAAAAATGTAAGAGGGTTTGTAGGTTGTGGATTTTTTTGCGAGTTTTGTCTAGCCTCATGCGACAGGAAAGAAACTCATTCGTGTTTCATGAATTGTTCCGTCTGCGGACAAAGCGGTTGTCAGACCGAAATCCTTAAATTCTGTCATCAATGTCACAAGACTTGTAGATCTCAATTGTGTTACGAGCGACACCTGGAGCCGAAATGGCACCCTGAAGCCAAGCAATATGCTAGTCTTTGCGACCAGAAGAAAAAATGCCCGTTGTGCGGGTTGCATTATTACGTAGGTCTCGTGAAGCGCAAGCGACATGTATGTCAGAATAAAAAGTGTCACGTCTGCGGCGAAGAGTTTACCGTTGACTCGGGTGATGATGACGTGGGTAAAAGACAGATGAGTGACGATGAGATCAAAGCACACTTATGTTTTATCCAGCCGTTACCTCCCCCGCAAGAGCTATGTGATAAATATATCTTTTATGATTTTGAAACGAGGCAAGATACAGGTACGCACATCCCCATATACGTTAGTGCCGTGACCAGCCGTAACGAATCATTTAGCGCTCAGGGGGAAGAATGCGTGGAGAAGTTTTTTGCACGTTTCAGAAGAGTCAAATATACAAACTATACGTTTATGGCCCATAATGGAAAAAGTTACGATCATTATCTCCTTTTGCAATTCCTAACGGAGAAAGGAATTGTACCAGAAATCATTCTGCAAGGCTGTAAGATTTTATACATGTACGACTCGAGTTTTAAACAGAGATATATCGATTCGTTGTCTTTTTTGCCAATGCGTCTCTCTGAGATGCCTCGGGCTTTAGGCTACAGCGAGAACGAGACGCTGGCTAAAGGTTATTTCCCTCATTTTTTCTCTTCTCTCTCGACGCTAAATTATATCGGTCCTTATCCTGCTCCTGAACATTACGGGTACAATGAAATGAATTGTAAAGACAGAAGTAAATTTTTAGACTGGTATCAGAGTGTCAAAGATCAAACGTTTGATTTTGCTCGCGAGATGAGAGCCTACTGTCGCAATGACGTCAACATTTTGAAAGAAGGCTGCTTGAGATTCAGGAGTGAGATCATAGCTCAGACAAACATTGACCCTTTTAGTTGCATTTCTCTTCCGCAGCTCTGTTTTAAAATATTTCGTACAAATTACTTGAAGCCCCACACGCTGGCCATCCCCACCCCTTTGAAATACCAGAACCAATTTAAATGTTTCTCCCAAATCTCCATTCAGTGGATGGAGTATCTCTCACACTCTAGAAACATTTTCATTCAGCATGCTCTTAACGGCGGAGAGCGTAAAATCGGTTCTTTTTACGTGGACGGGTACTGTGATGAACAGGGACTCGTTTTTGAATTTATGGGCTGTTGGTACCACGGGTGTAGTCACTGCGTAAACCATTCTGACGTTTGCGTTTTGACGGGTCAGACTTTTGGTGAAATGTATGACAAGACCATGGACAAAATTGAAAAATTACAATCTCAATTCGGTTTTCCTGTGGAAATTATATGGGAACATGAGTGGGAAGAGATGAAAAAAACACAAGAGGACGTGAAACGTTTCATGTCAAATTATGAGATTCCTCCCTCTTTCTGTTACAGAGATGCGCTGTTTGGAGGTCGTACATCCGCCATTTCTCTCCGTTACAACGTGGCAGAGGGAGAAAAAATTCACTATGTGGATTTCGTAAGCTTGTATCCCTCCGTACAAGTCAAACACGACTTTATAAAATCCCACCCCGTCGTCATACATCGCGACTTTGAAGACCCGAAAGAATATTTCGGGCTTATACAGGCCAAAGTATATCCTCCTAGAGGACTCTATTTTCCTCTGTTACCCTCCAAAACAAAGAGTGGAAAATTAGTATTTACACTCTGCAGAACTTGCAGCGAGATAAACAACCAGACGACAAACTGTGACCACACGCAGGAAGAGAGGGCGTTAACGGGGGTTTGGGTCACTCCAGAATTCAGTAAAGCCATAGAACTGGGTTATAAAGTGATCAAAATTTATCAAGTGTGGTATTTCCCCGAGAAAAGTCCAGATCTTTTCAAAGGATACATTCTGTCCTTTCTGAAAGGGAAACAAGAGGCTTCTGGTTTCCCATCAGAGATGAATCAACAACAACGGGAAAAATACATGTCAGAATTTGAACGGTATCACGGTGTCAAATTAGATGAAAAAAAAATATGCCACAATCCTGCCAAGAGACAAGTGTCCAAGACCTGTCTCAATGTATTGTACGGAAAACTAGCTCAAAAACTCACTTACACGCAAACAAAATTGGTGACTAAAGCCGAAGAGTTTTTTGACTTTTTATTTTCTAGAAAATACGATTTGCTGGAATTCTCTTTTTTGAATAAAGACGTAGCCTTGGTTCAGTGGAAATACATTAATTCTTTTCTAAACCCAACACCTAAAACCAACGCAATCGTATCCGCTTTCGTTTCCGCCTACGGGAGGTTAGAGTTGTATGAAAAGCTACACATGTTACAGGAACGAGTGTTGTATCACGACACGGATTCTGTGATTTACATATCTCGCCCCGGGGATGAAGAAATCCCGCTGTGTCCTTTTTTGGGCGGGATGACCAGCGAATTGGATCCCTCTGAATTTATTAAACATTGGATTTCTACAGGTCCGAAAAGTTACGCGTATCACACCTCTGTCGGTAAAGTCGTTTTGAAAGTCAAAGGTATTAGTCAGACTTTTTTAAACTGCGAGAGAGTCAATTTTGAATCCATGCAAGGATTGGTCGATCGTTTCCTCCACGACCCCCCATCCGCCGCTCCCATAATAACATCTCACAGGAGAATAAAAAAAAATAAGAGAGGCTTCACTTTGACCACCACGCCAGTGCAGAAACAGTTTGGGGTCGTGTATGATAAACGAAGACTGATGAGGGACGGAACAAGTTTGCCTTTTGGATACTGATTTTAAAAATAATAATAATCATGTATCCTGAAACCCTTGACTACGACCACCGTTTTCAGCTACCGTTTAGTTGCATCGTCGTAGGGCCGTCTTTCTGTGGAAAAAGTTTCTTTGTTAAACAAGCCTTAGAAAATAGCGAGGCTGTTTTTAACAGACATCCGGATAATATAGTATGGGTGTATTCTTCCTATCAGCCCATGTACGACGAGTTGCAAAGAAAGCTAAAGGTGACCTTTATGGCAGGTTTACCCGAATCTCTCAGCGACGAAAGTCTTTTTCCTGCGGGCGTGCATCATCTTCTGATATTAGACGATGTACTTTCATACGGCGCTCAGCACCCCGAGGTATTGAAATTGTTCACAGAGCTGACTCATCACAGACAGATTTCTGTATTTTACTTGACTCAGAATCTATTTCATCAGGGCAAGAACAGTCGTACCATCAGTCTGAATACGAATTACATGATTCTCTTTAAAAACCCGAGAGATAGACAACAGATACGTATTTTGGCGGGGCAGGCGTTTCCTAGAAAGCAAGAGTATTTCCTAGAAAGCTTTGAAGATGCCACGTCTCTGCCTAGAGGCTATTTAATATTGGATTTTAAAGCGGAGTGTCCAGAATTTTTTCGACTGCGCACAGGATTACTTCCTACTCAGACGGCTGCCGTTTACGTGCCTAAAAGATAGATAGAGAGAAAAAAAAGAAAAGAAAAACACAGCCATGTCGGAGAGGATAAAAAGGAATTTGGGTTTTTTTAAACGCTTAATGCACGCAGACTCTGGGAGGAGAACGGGGATCCTGAAGAGCTGTTCAGCCGATTCTGTGCAGGCCATTTGTGAAATTTGCTTAAACGCCTTAAAAGGCAATATTCCTCTCACTTCAAATCAGTTTAAGAAACTTAAAAAAGGCAAGAAAAACATAAAAATTTTAGCCGATAAAAAAACAGCTTTGAGCAAGAAAAAAAAAATATTGCAGAGGGGAGGATTCCTCGTGCCTCTACTCAGCGCTGCAATTCCTATGCTAATCAGTCTTTTTACCGCCAGACGATGAAAGAAGGAGAAAAAATATTTCTGGTTTCCAACGACCAGATGAACAGGCTGAGGTACGGTAATGCAAATGAACAAAGTCACATTAGACAAAAGGCAGAAGAGACCTTGGATCAAAAGATGAGAAGCGTGTTACAACGTACGGATCTAAATGCTCACGATAAAATTAAATTGTACACTCAAACGCTGCAAAGATATCTCAATTTGATCAAACAAGGTTCTCAGGAAAGTCAAGAAATTAGACTATCGCTCCCCCAAGAGGAGGAGCAAGCTACTGCTGCTTCTGCTGCTACTGATGCTGTTGCTGCTGCGGTTCCGGAGGTAGCCTCCGAGGAGAGGGGGGTCAGCGATAAAGTCATACAGGAGGTGATGGATCATTTACCCGCTAATCAGATTAAAAAAGCCCGTCACATTCTCAAAAAACTAACGCATGAAAGAGCTCATCCTCTCTATGACGAACACGGGCAATTTATCTCCCAGGGCGTGCCTGTAAGAGGTTCGCACATAGTGGATTTGATGAAAAACCTCTTGGCTCCGCAGAGAATTGCCGTTCACAACAGACCTCCGGGGTGGCGGAGTTTCTTGAAGGAAGTCGCGGACCGCCACGTCCCTCTGACTTCCGTGATTAATAACGACGCTCGACATAAAGTACAAGTCATGCGAGAATTTTACACTTCTACACCGTTCGCCGTGTCTAGAACTCAAAACGTTCCCCCTTCCCCTATGGGTTCTCCTATTTTCCCTCCTCGAGAAAAAAAGAAAAAAAGAAGAGAAAGCCTGGTAGAGGATATAAGAGATGAACCCCCACCGTGGGACTCGTCCTCTTTCGATGTAGACGATTCCTTTTCTTTTCCCACCCCCGCCTTCGAGAAACAAAACTGGCTGGTGACCTGACTCTCACGTCTCTGCTCTTTTTCCCACCCCCACGTCATCCTACCCATGTGCATGCTGATTATGATGTAAAAGTCGATGTAATAAATGACAAGTACAAATGCTCGTGTTTAATAAAGATGTTTTTTATTGAAAGTACAAGCTTTGTCAACAGTTGTGGCATTCTTTGAACATTTGCAGGGAACACGCATGTTGATAAGAACGAGGGGAAAAAGATGAATGTTTTAGACACCTCTGGTATTTTTTAACAAACTTTTCTACCATGACATCATTTTCCCGAGGATTCAAAGTATACAGTTCCATGACTTTTTGCATGTTTAAGCCTCGGGCTCTTTGACACAGGAAAAATACACAGTGTTGTCCGCAAAGCTCGGATGATTCGTCTTGCACCTGCAGTTGGCTGTAAGTGATGTCTTTGCCTTTCTTTTGTAAAAATCTCCAAATGTCCCGTGGATAGTGTGGGAATAGAGGCGAATTCCCAAAAGAGTCAAAAAAATCAACCCGTTTATCATTTTCCAAAAATATAGCCAGCCAATGTTCTCCGCTCTGAGTGTGAGGGTGGGTGTTCACCACATAGCCACAGGGGGTTTGGCTCTTCCGGTGGGAGGGGATGAGATCACACGGCCACACACCGGCAAACTGTTTCCCCAGCAGGGGCGATAGAATTTTTTCCAATTCCAAATTATTCATTTTATTAATTACTATAGCAGACCTAGTGCTAGTAAAAATCGGTCAGCACTTGTCTGCGAGAGTTAATTTCCAAAATGGAATCGAAAGCCGCGTAGACGACCAGTGTCATTGTCTGAGGCAAGGCTTGATTAAACCTCATGTCTAATCTTAGACAGCCGTTGTTCATGGGGCTCAACACCCCAGAATTCTCCTCGTCGTTAGTTAAATTGAATAAAAACAGACAGTAGCCGTGGGGAAAATCATTTTTTGTAAAGATGAGACTCTGATCTTTCATATGCCTGCCGCTGGCCAGATAGAGGTTATAAAACTCGCGGGCGCAAATGTCTTGCCCAAATTGTGGTTGAAAGGGTTTGGCGGGAATCTGTCTACCGTCTTGAGAAAGTGTCAAGTACTCGCAGTTGGCGTGTTGAAAATTAAAGGGGTTCAGATGATAAGCGCCCGTAAAAGCCTGGTGATCTACCATACCCAACACCACATAGCTAGGAAGATGACCTAAAAATAAATTCTCCTGAGTGCAAACCCGACTGCCCGCGGGGATAGAGAAAGTCTTTATCGTTACTCTGGACAGGGGGTACAGAGCGTTGCTCGTTTGCAACGCCGCGGCGTGTCCGATCTTCACGGCCGGAGACACGCCCACCTTTTTAACAAATAGAGAGGCCGCCAACAGATTCAGTTTAAAATCAGAGTTGGTCGGCGCCATCAAACAAAACTGATCTTTAGCTCTGGTGAGTTTAATCTTGACGTCCACCCCGTTCAACAGCAGCCTGTCGCTAAAAAACAAATCAGAGTGCAAGGCTCCCACAAGTTCAAATTCTCGGGACTCGGCACTCACGGCGCCTCTCTCGTTGAAGCCTAAATTGGTACCCCCCATGCGCGTCACGTCCATGTGCCCCGCGGTGTCTTTACTGAAGAGACCCGCGCTGAACTGCGTTTCCAACGTGGCTTTTGAATAATTCAGTAGGCACTCGAGGATAGAGCGGTAGGGATGAGTATTGCTGCTTTGTGAAATGAGTCTTTCCCCTACTCTGACGTCGCATTGGCTAAATAATGTCTGTATTGGGTAATTAATCACAGAAACGGCGTCATTGTCAGCAAGATCAGAACCGTCTCCTTTAGTGATTTTCAGACGCAGGTAAAGATGCACGCTCGACAAATCCAGGTAACGTTCACCGTCCCCAGGAATGAAGAATTCCACGGGACCGTTTTCGGTGAGTGCTGCTATGGGGGACACTTCCACGTAGGTCGTGTCTTCCACCGACAGCTGAGTGAAAGGCGGAGCAAACAAATCTAATTCTGATTTGGTGCATTCCGATGATCTGTGATGAAGCAGGGCCATCTTGGTTTAATTAGAATCTAATTAGAAAATATCTCTAGATTTTTTTCTTCTCTTGACAGAGATGCGCCCCTTCCCCGACCGTCTTTTGACTGAACTCCTTTTTTTGCTCACTCTCCTTTTTGCTCTACGTCCAGGCGGTTTGAAACGGTTAGAAATGGCTATTAATCCGCTACCCTGTTGGGGGGAGGAGGAGGAGGAGGAGGTCATCTTTCTGATGAGCGCCGAACCCGCTTCGGAGGCGATATTTTTAGCCGCTTCTTTCAAATGGGGTTTAGCAATGTCAAATCCTCTTTTGGCCAAAGGGATGAAAAAACGAAAAAGTTTAGAAAAGACGGATCCTATCCCTCTCCCGTGCTGCCCGTAAACCACGGGAGTGCCCTGAAAAGCCCCCAAACCTCCAGCCTGAGATTTGATGGCGTTGGATTGAGAAAGATAATAATGAATATAACGATTGGGGTCTTGATGAAACTCGTTGGCATATTTCATGTTGCAGGCGCTAGGTGGATGGGTCGGATAAGAAGAGTTTTTTTTTTTTTACCTCAGAGCAGACAGAGTGGGGTTGATCTGTCTGAAGTGTAATTTTATAATGACCTTGCCGTAGGTAAAGTTGACAAATTTATCCTGATCCGTTTTTATTTCCATTCGGATGCTTTCGATATGAGATTGGGTGACTGGGACGTAGTGCGGTCTGCCATATCGGAGCGTAATGACATCGTTGGGATTGCCTTTTATCTCCAAAGTGCCTAGCAATTGCACGTAACTGTCCCCCACTCTCTGATAACCGACGATATCGCTGTAGATAAAAAAATTATACCGCCCGGCTTTAATGTCGCAGGGGAACATTCCCTCTCCGCCCAGCGTGGGGATATCCTCGCTACCCGTTCCCAAAATGTATTGCATGGTAGGTTTCACTTGGATATAGATATTGTACAGAGGGGGCTCCGAACTCCCCACCATAATGGTGCCTCTGTCGTGAGCTGTAAATTTTACTCTGTTTCTCACGGGCGAGTAGGACAGTTTGATATTTAATTTCTCCCGGTCCATGGCCGCGTTGATTTCCCCGACCAGTTTGTGCATGTCGCTGTAGAACCCCGGTCTAATAGAAATCCTCCTCTCCTTCACTTTTTCCACACCCGTGTTCACCGTAGGTATGTAAATAACCTTCATGGTGTTTTCTCCGGCAGGCACCGTTTCGAACGTGTGCGGGTAGATTATTTCAGACGCGCCCACCTCCCAGGATCCGTTTAATTCTATCACTTGAGCTAACTGAGTCACGAAATTAGACGTGGTGTTATTAGGATAAGTCTCCATGCTGTTGTTGGAAGGCAGGGTCACGTAAAAATCATTTTCCTCCATGTTTAACTTTTTTTGTCATCTATTTAGTTATTTGTTTTTTTTTTTTTTATATTGGGGAGAACGGCCTTGGCATCTTTAAGATCTTTGGCTAATATCCAAGAATTAAATTTCTCGGGCCAGTTCCTCCATTTGACAAAGAGATAAGATTTCCCCTTCTTGACGCTCCTCCGGACGATTTTGTCCACGTAAAATGACCTGTTCGGAGACAACTTGGCTAATTGAAGTTCAGGCTCGTAGAAGCTGCCTTTAACCTCTTCTCCTTCCAAATCTTCTAGCTTGTACATGGGGGGTCGACGCGGAAGCACTTGTGCGATCGTAAATATTTCATCCGTGTAACCCTGTTCAAAACCTTTGTCAAAGACGCCTCGTATTTTAGACAAACGCACCGTATCCCCCTTTTGAAATTTAAACGTTAATGGATTCAACCTTTTTTTTTTTTTTTTTTTTTCCCCGTATAAATTGTGAAATACTTGCAGAGTGTTGTCGCTCCTCACATCCGAAGGCTTCATGCCTATACTGGAATGAACGGAATGATTATAGCCAAAGAGTAAATCGGGCAAAACGTCCACATATTTTCTAGTGTTTTGAGCCGTAAAGTACCTCCACATGCGCGTTTTTAAGGTCCTGTTAAATCGTTCTATTACCGAAGCTTTTACATCGGAGGACGTGGAAAAGTGTTTGATGTTATGTTTTTCATTCAGTCGTTTAAAATGTTTATTAAAAAACTCCTTCCCGTCATCCGTCTGGAGGCGCTCAGGCACTGAGGATTCTTGTAGAATGGATTCGAAAGCTTCGCTCACTTCCTTTCCCGTTTTACTTTTCAATACTCTGGCATAAGCCTTTTTAGAAAACACGTCAATCACCGTCAAAATATATTTAGCCCCCTCATTTTCCTTCTGAAGCGCCTGCATGTCGCACAAGTCTGCTTGAAACTGGTATAACGCGCGTGGCGCAAACACTCTATTTCTGACAAAGTGAAGACGGACGGGTCTGTGTAGCGCGTAGGCGTCTTGCTCCATTAACCACTCTTCCATCTTTCCCTTATCTACTTTTTGACGTCTTTTGTCCATTTTTTCTTTCACGGCTTTCATGAATCTGTCTTTCCCACCCAACCCCCCTGGGGACGATGGGTCGTAATACACTTCTTTGAAAATCCTCCCCCATTGCGGAGGCTTATCCCCTTTCCTCCTCTTTGCCATCATGAATTGAAACAACACCTCTCTTTGTACGTGTCTTTTATTGACTGATGGCGCATGCGATTAACAATACAATACAAGTTACACTTTTACTTAACACAGCGTGGAATACACGTTTTTGTTTTAAATACATCACAATGGATACACTTTAGTATTTAAAGGATTAAATGTCACAGAAATGTCACAGATTTAAATACATGCCATAGAATATACTTTTTTTTAAATACACATGTCACAGAATACACTTTTTTTTTTTTTTTTTTAAATACACAAATACAACAGTTTTACAACAGGAAGAAATGAGAATACAATTCACGAATCACATCGGGGGGACATTTCATAGCGATGTAATCTTGCATGCTATTCAACAGACTATCTACGTTGACATATTCCCCTTGTTTCGTTTGAAAAATCACAGTGTCTACAAATAAAGTATACATGCAAATGATTCGACCCGTGTTTAATTCTTCCACTTGCTCCATTACATTTTCTAAAGCTCGTTCCAATTCTAGGCCTTTTTTCAATTTCAAATATTCCCAACTTTTATCCCATTCCTCTATTCCTTTACACTCCCTCACCCGTCTCATCATATATTTCATCAATAACACCCCCTCCCCTTCCTCCAAGTTCTCCGATGAAAAACAGTCGTTCTTTATTTCTTGAGCCACGATACTCTTCAATAAAGAAGAAAGTCTTTGCATAGATGAGACAACACTTGTTGTACGAGGAGAGAAAATGTTACCCATTTTTTTTTCTTCCTTTTCTCCTTTTTTTTTTTTTTAGTCCATCACTTGACTGTTCTCCTTATCCGTCTCATCCGTCTCATCCGTTTCGCGCTTTCCGAAATTCTCTTGAAAAATGATGTCTTCCACCAGATCATTCTTGTAATGACCTAGTTGTTCCAGAGCGGTCGTGCATTCGTTGATGTACGCTTGAATGTAGTTCACTTCTCTTAGCTCGTACAGAAATGCATCCACGATACCTTTCACTCTGATCTCTTCCACTTTCATTTCGTGTTTCTCCAGTACTTGCATGAGGGTCGGCAACAGTGTAGGCTTCCAGAGTTCTTTCATGATACGTTCGAAATTGTCACTGTAAAAGTTTTCAGGGGGACGAAACACACAGGTATGATGCGTCTGACTCGGATAATTCTCGTTGCACCCCTGACACAGATCTTCCGCCACTTTTGCAACAGATCTCTCCAAAATGCGAAACAGCGATGATTTGATAATTTCCAGCACCGGAAAATCCCCATCTTTCCAGACAGGTGTCTCCTTCTCCTTCTCCTTCTCCTTCGCTTTCTCAGCTTGTTCTTCTAGCACTTCTTTTTTGGGTCGCATGGTGAGATGAGAAACAGAAAAGGTGTTAAGAGAAGCATCAGAATCCATGTACAAGACAAACACATCCGGTCCTGTGGCACTCATATTGAAAACGGATACAAAAGTCACTTACCTCCTAGTATTTATTGTATTTGTGAAACTCCTCCCACGGGCTCATTAACAAACGCTCCTCCTCCTCCTCCTCCTCCTCCTCCTCCTCCTCCTCCTCCTCCCTCTCTTTCCCCAGTCCCCTCTGAAGGGAAGATGCAGCGAGTCACTTTAATGACGGAACGGTACATTTTACTGCGCTGGAACAGGTGGTCTATACGAAGCCCCTGTCTTAACAGAAAGAGGTTCCAGAGTTCGAGCGGCAGTGTAATCTCCTCATCTTTTTCACCCTCTTCTTCTTCTCCTTTTTGACGGGAAAAGATCAGATAAGAGTTTTCTTGTTTCAGAGCACAAAACACCCGAAAATACACATTCTCTTCGGCCGAAGATTCGCTTTTCCACACCGCAGAAAAGTTTTCTGATTTTTCCATTTTACACCTGACGGCGTTGTTGATCATCTTCTTACACAGCAACCAGTCTTTTTCTCTCAGCATTATCTTCTTATCAGGAGGAGGGAGCTCACAATTACAAACAGAAAGCTTCATTTGACCCAGAAGGAACGAAAAGTTAAACTGCAGATACACATTACCGCAGTTTTCTTCCCCGATCAGAGTATCGGCCTCGCTCATCATAGTCCTGAACGGACACCATCTCCTTTTCCTCTTTGGAGCATTGGCCAGTTCTTCTTCTCGCTCACGCATCCTCTCACTCGGTTGAGGCGAACACCTTGGATCTTGGTTTTCTTTATCCTCTTCTTCTTCTCCTTCTTCTCTTTCCTCTTCTCTCCTCTCCTCCGATGCTTTCGATGCTGACATGTTCCCTTTTTCTCTGTCTTTCTCCCTTCTCTCCTATCCTCCTCTCCTCTCCTTTTTATCTCTTTTTTCAGACTTTCAGAAGCTCTAAAAGGAACCGTTACATCCTAGCCGTCACACCCTCTGTAACCATTCAGCAGCGTTACAACAGCAGCAGCACCACTCCCCTCGCAGAAAATCAATACCATGACCTCATCCCCCTTTTCTCCAGCTTAACCCCTTCCCGGGACATCACTCCAAAGGAAAGTTGAACCGCATGACCTCATTCACACCCTTTTGAAAAAAAACCGTTACACACTTTTCCCCAAAGACATTAATTATTCAACGCCTCATTTATTTTTCATAGACTCATTTATTATTCATACCCCCTATTGATCCACTCTCATTTTTTTATTTTTTCAACAGGTGACCCGTCAAAAAGTTGTCAAAAGTTGACCTTAATTACTCAGACGCTCATTTATTAGTCAATAACTCATTTATTATTCATCTATTTCATTGATTACCTGTCATTTTTGATGCATTAAGTGGTCAGGTGACCTGTCAAAAAGTTGTCAAAAGTTGACATATTATCGATTAAATGTCAATTTTTGATGACTTAAGTGCTCATTATCGATTAACTGTCAAGTTTGAGAACAGTTGTGTTCTATATCTCTCTCCCATTACACAATCTATGAACTTTGATTTATGAAAATTGAGCTTGGTATGGTGAAAACCAGACTAGCCTATAGCCTACGCGAAATAAGGAAACAATTTACAACTTTAGGCTACCTTACCTCCAGTCTATCCGTAGGCAGTTAAAGCGTTCATGGAATAGCACTCTTCTTCAAGCAAACTTTCTTTGGTTTCTTTGGGTCAGAAGCTCTTCTGAGAATGACAAAGTCATCCTTAAAACGATGACAGGCTATCGATTAGCATGTCAAGCCAATGAAAACTTGTAGGCTACTGGATTGTACAGCCAGGAAAGGAACAACCACCACGAACCATCCTGTACTTGCATTTTTCTCCTATTTGCAGTAGCCTATGACTATATCACTCCACTCTGAGCGAAGTGCTAGATCAGGGGTGTCAAACTCATTTTCACCGAGGGCCACATCAGCACAATGGTTGCCCTCAAAGGGCCAGATGTAACTATAAGATTTGTAGCACCAGCCACAAAATCTTTAGCATCGGTATAAAACTTACCCTAAAATACCCTTAACCCTAAAATCGAGAAGAGCAAAAGGTATCAGCATGACATGTTCTTTTTATTATTGTTATGTTTGTAAAAACAAAACAAAAACCTGTCAGTTCCATACAGTTTGACTTTTCAATGAGGGTCACTGGTCATTCAGGAAGAGGTCATGCCATGGATTTTTTTTTTTTTTAGATTCGAGTATATTCAACTTCACTGTCATTGCACAATCGAAATACCAGTAACAAAATGCAGTTTTACATCTAGCCAGCGATGCAAACAAACTGACATGTCAAAAAGTGCATCACTACACCGTTCTATAGGCCTACACATACAGTAGAAGCGAACGGTCCCGGTGGACTTTTTCTTTGAAGTTGAAAGGTGTTGTGTGGATTCTACGTAGCTCGTTTTGAACCGAAATGAAAATGCAAAGCAACAACAAACTTCTAGCCTACCTATGCTTGCCTGATCTGAATGCACCTTTTCTCGGTCGGAATAGGCTCACTTTTGACCAAACAATCATTTGCTCGATTAGCAAGGTTTTGAAGCTGGATTTTTTTGGATAGGACTACACACAATTATGTATGCTTTTTAAACGTAGACGTAAACGTATCACGTAGTTTACAACTACCAATTGAAATCAAAGTAACTTACATCGATTCCCCTCTCAAAGAACCACACGCACTTCAAACAATGCGTTTCACAGGCAGCCTAAACCGAGCGCGTAATTTAGGCGCTCCGTTCGCTAAAATAGTTTAAGATACTGGTCTATTTTGTTTTCGTTCGCGTTGCTGATGTAGCCAGTTACACTGATCATAGAGGAAGGTGGTTGATGTTGCCTCCCTGTCAGTCTCACGTGCGTGCATTGTATTGCAGTGTATTGCCTATACGCAACAACTGTATCAGACCTTTAAAGCTCTCGCGGGCCACATACTGTATCAGACCCTGTAAGCTCTCGCGGGCCATATGAAATGATGTGGCGGGCCGCATTTGGCCCGCGGGCCTTGAGTTTGACACCTGTGTGCTAGATGATCTCATGTGAGATCTCCCGAAACATGTCTATGAGATAGGGCTGATGTCCGCTGACGGTCTCGAACTGATTCAAAGTGTATGCAAACTATTCACATTCCAAAGTTTTTATTGACTGTTATTAACTTACAGTTGCCCAAACTGCCACGAACTTTTCTATGGTCTCCTTCGTCTTTCATTGTGTTCACATAGGCCTAGACTTTCCTTCGCAAGGAGCTGGAAGGGTATGTGTAACAGTCTTCTAAAGGGGTTCATGAACTAAGTTGTTGGTGCTTCGATTAGACACTGAACAAGCTACTGACGAGGTTTGGCGCTGTTTTGAATAATATCAGTGGTTTAAAAAAAATGTGATTTTGAAAACGTTTGGCTCGCGACGCGGCCCCATGGCTCCTTTGCCCCATGCTAATCACCTGCGATTTTGGGCTACAGGCTAGTTTTTGCCCGGGTTAGGCTACTGCGCGATGAACAAAAAATACTTCTTCCACGGCTTAGTTGATGTATTTTCATTAAGAATAAATGATTTTTGACAGATGTCCGACAGATGTCTATTTTGAAATGTTTGCATAAATCAGAGGCGATAGTTTAAGCACATAATTGGCCACGTTTACATGATGTTTTTAATTCCGAATTAGTTTATTCAGAATTAAATAGATCGGAATTAAAATATTCTCCTTCGAGTTTACATGGAAATAATAATTCCGAATTGGCGTTTACATGGAACTACGGAAGAGCAATAGCGCCACGGAGTGAAATATTTATTCTAAATCTCTGAGAAAAAAAGTCAAAATTTTCGAGAAAAAAAGTCAAAATTTTCGAAAAAAAAAAGTTGAAAATGTAAAAAGTCGAAAGTTTTGAGAAATGAAGTCAAAAGTTTTGAGAAAAAAAGTCAAAGTTTTTGAGAAAAAAAGTCGAAATTTTCGAGAAAAAAGTCAGAAATCTGTAGAAGGGTGAATCTGGGATAGGCCTATTGTCCGCTTGGGTATTCAGTGTCAAGTGGCGCAACGCTCTCTCGTTTAATAATCATTCGACCGGGGTTCACTTCCTGCCATACGCGGAACTTCGTCCCCTGGTATAGTGCTGCTGTAATTGACAACTTAGATACATTTTATTTCGAGATTGAATTAACTAGCAAAGGTCTGCAGTCTTCACACAGATTTACAGTAGGCTAGGCCCTATTGTGATTTCTATCCGGACCTTGAAGAGGCGGTGTCGTGAACTTGGACTGTAGGCGAAATCAGTCGGACATAGACAATGCGATAAACTGCATGCGGACAGATGCAGGGATATCGTTCAAGTACAGCTCGCTCCGGCCCGCGGGAAGGCGACATAAGGCGAGGCTTGACATCAAGGACAAGTCCATTCTGGGACTGTGATCTGTTCTGCGCACGCGCGTAATAGTAGCAGGAAGAGGGGAGATTTGCCTCATAGACCTAAAAGAAAGATTTGCCTGCCCGATCGTTTGTGACAATCTGTTGGACTGCTTATTTGTCTTTATTTCAAAATGTTTGTCTATTCATCTGTTTATTTCAGATAGTTTGTTATTAAAAACCATTAACGAAAAATCGTTGTTGAAAAGTGGCCATGGGAATTAGTCATCATGTTAACTGCAGATCCTGGATTATGAACAGGACTCGAACCCGGGTCCCTTGAGTGTAAGACGAACACTCTAGCGTTGCGCCACTTGTCACTGTGCATTTCTTATTATAATATCTCAATTATAACCTATACTGCCTTCTACAGATTTCTGACTTTTTCTCAAAAATTTTGACTTTTTTTCTCGAAACTTTTGACTTTTTTTCTCAAAACTTTTGACTTTTTTTCTCGAAAATTTCGACTTTTTAAATTTTCGACTTTTTTTTCTTTAAATATTTGACTTTTTTCTCGAAAATTGTGACTTTTTTTCTCAGAGATTTAGAATAAATATTTTACTCTGTGGCCCTATTGCTCTTCCGTATGGAACATACGTTAATTACGCTTTATTGTATTCTGCTGAACGTCTGGGGGTCGGGAAGGGTTCCGATTGGACAGGCGGCGCATGAACGTAGCCTAATAAGGTCTACCGGAAGAAAACAAACTTTTAGCTGGCTAGCAACTTTTTTGTCATCTCGGGTTAACGTTACAGCATGGACAATAACATAATGAAAACGGGTTTCACAGTAACTCTGATAATAGGCCTACTATTTAGCCAGCAGCTCGAGAATATTGTCAAGCTTCACGTTTGCTGAGGAGGAGAAGACTGTCGGAGAAGGGGGGAAGAAGACGGAGCCGAATTAACAATGAAACGAGCATGCGCTTCTTCTTCCTCCTTGTACGAGCATGCGCCAAACAAACGGAATAAACTTTTAATCGGAATAAAGGTTTACATGATCAAGGAGGGGAGTTAATTCCGCTTTAACATCGGAATAAACCAACCACTTAAATCGGAATTAAATTTAATTCGGAATAATCATTTTCAAGCGGAATAAGCGTTTACATGGTCTCTTTTAAAGCGGAATTAACTTTTATTCCGATTTAACTTGGTTTTATTCGGAATTAAAGCTCTCATGTAAACGCAGCAATTGACGTTTTGTTAACACGTGTTCAATGGAAGTCATGGGAGCTGTAAAGAGGCTGTAAAGCGATAGGATAATGGCAGTGACCAAAGATTATTTTGCCGGATAGCGAGACACAGTATTTTCGCTGGAGTTACACTTTTCTATGTCCGAATGAGATACTATTATCTCACGATTATGGACACTGTGTAGGCTAGGCTACTTCTCTAACAAACTGAACAGGAAGGGGGGAAATCCAAAAGACGTTTTAAAGATGGTTGCGTTGCATCTGTTTCACATCAGTGTATAGTTTGGCAACAAGTTGTAACAATTTAGCAATTCATAGTGTTACAGTGACTGACTTATCTGTCAGGGTTAGGCCACTGTGTTGTAACTCATACATGGACTGAAATTCCAAGCTTGCTTCAGAAGTCAAATACGTCAGAAATCCACTGCATAATTCACTTGGATTCAGTTGTCTTTTGATTCTTGAAGTGACAGCAATTAATGTTTCATCAGGTCCTTTTCCACAGGTGTAGGCTATACAATCAAGCACCTACTGTAGATTATGACTAGGCTATACAATAGTGTCGTGCCACCCCCCAGAACCATTCTCATTTAATATATTTACTGTGGCTTAATTTACATTCTCTAAGACATACTCTTCTGACACTATGTCTTGACTTAACTGCATGCAATGCAACCAAACGTTTACAACAAAATCAGTTGGATTACATTGTTTTCAATTGGAATGTCCTTACTGTCTTTCTTTCACTTGGTTTGCTATATTGAATGAGAAATGTAGAAGAGCAGCGTGTTTAAAAGTTTCAGTGTGGACGTATCACTCCTGGTCCTGGTGGTCAAACAAACACGTAAAGTGGTTGTAGAGACAGATCAGGGATGCTGTAAGCTAACTTTGCGTCTTTCTCAAGCAGGCCTTGATGGGTGGGCCTGAGATTGGGGGGGGGGCAGTTTATTAGCCAAAACAAAACAACGCACAGTAATAAACAGATCTTCTTCTCTGCCTTCAACTCCCTGTTTTGAATGCTGTCTATACAGTGTAAATTGCAAGCAGTACTATTTTGGACCCTGTTTTTCTGGCACCGTAGCACATCCTCTGGTCGTGAGTGTCTTAAAAATAATGTGTGAAATTGTGTCACATACAAAGTAACTATCACCACAATGGAAAGAAATGCGGAACAACCATGTTACATACTGAATACCAAAGTGTGATGTTCCATTCTCATGACGGCAGTGTCACTGGATCTAAACAAACTTTCAAAGTGGCATCGACAGCATTGTACATAGACATGGATGTTTCTACCTCATGAATTGTTTAAGCAATATGACATGAGTTGGAGTGGGGTTGGTTGGTAAAGAATATCGCCATGGCTGTAAGTCGGCCGTAGGTACGATGTATTGCAGCTGTGTACCAGTGCACAAAGCAAAGTCCACAAAGACATGGATGACAGAGTTTGGTGTGGATGAACTTAACTGGCCCGCACCGAGTCCTTACCTACCTCAACAAAATAGAACACCTTTGGGATGAAGTAAAGCGGAGACTGAGAGCCAACTTTGCCTCGTCCAACATCAGCATGTCACTTCACATATGCGTTTCCGAAAGAATGGTCAAAAATGCCCATAACACACCTTGCTGTTATAGCTGCAAAGGTTGGACCAACGTTATATTAAGCCCTATGGATTAAGAATAGGATGTGACTGAAGTTCATATGGGGGTCAAGGTGACCCAATATTGTGTAAATGTATATTATTTAATGTTTTACACTATCATTCACAGTATTTTAAGGTTTGTCTGAAATTGCACAGCACCTGCGTTAGAGGCCATCGTTCCCACCTAGTTTGACCTATAATCAAATGCTTGACCTCTTTGGAGAATAGAATATAGTTTTTTGCAAACATCTCTCAACTATATATATATGTAAGGGATAACGGCCGACGAGGTGACCGGTTCGATGGAAATAATGGCTAGGTGGAGGTCTAGAACTCCGGCGACGTGCGAAGCACGGAGACGGAGTTACCTCCGCCGTGCCATTATTTCCATCGAACCGGTCGACCTCGAAGGCCGTTATCCCGCTTATCTCCCGTTTGTATTCATAACCTGTATATTTAGAACATAGTTTTATTCCACCGTTGCGTCCGTTAACATCGCTAAAACTGTCTTGACTGTGGGACTACTTTCCGCCACATATCAACTTTCTACTTGCAGGACAAAACTGCCGTTACTAGTTCTAAATGGATGGTTGCTATGGCCAAAAGCCAGTCGTTAGTTCTAAATGGCTGGTTGCTACGGCCAAAAGCCAGTCGTTAGTTCTATCTCTCCCGTTGTCAAGCGGCCATATCCCAGGATTCTGATTAACTTTAACTTTGAAAGATCGCTACTTTTATAGCCTACATGACATCCAACTAGCTACAATCCACCTCCGTCATATGCTACAATGTTACTATGGTTCTGCACGTCTGTATTTCAGCTTTGATGCAACGTGACAGTTAATTTAAACTTCGCAACGAGTTTGGCGAATTAATATTCAAGTGTGATACGGGAACTACTTCAAAGGTAGCAGGTTATACGAAGTTAATGGCCACCCCATCAGCCAATCAGAGAAGACAATTCCATTGTTGAGGGAGATAAATATATATATATATATATATATATATAAATGCCCTATGGAGACTCCCCACAGGACTTTTGGTTATCCAAACTGCATGCTGACTGCATAGTCTTGGTCTCAAATGAAAGGTAGCACACTGAGGCGTTATGCTTGCATTTGAATTGATATTCTGTACAGTTAATATTGGATAATACAACATGAAAATTCAATTTCTATGGATTCTTGTAAATATTCCAGTACCCAATATGCATCTACTCATTGTATTGCAGCTACACTGCAACTAGAGGTCAGGGTAGCACCAAAAGCGAAGGAGGGGGAGGAGGGCAATTTTGAGACATAGTAAGATTAGTCTGACAATATAAAGCATTATACAGATTGTACATTAAAGATTGTCATATTTCATGGCCCATGCGTAATAAGTTGGGTATGGGAAAATGTATTTTATGACAGAGTTTTTCCCTGTTATGCCACTAAAGCATGGCTGCCGTCAGTCACCAGTATTGGCAATATTGTGAAATCACTAAGCATACGTTGTTATAATGCATCATCTCAGTGCCCAGGATGTGTGGTTATGAGTAGGTGGGATCGGCGGTGTAATGCGTTATGCAAAATTACCTGAGATTTTTATCCATAATAATATAATTGAACCATTAGTTCTAATGCATCAAAGGAACAGTTTATAATGCATTATGAGAATTGGTATAGAGTCTCATTGTTGTTTGTGAAATATTAAAATCGCATTATAAGGTATGAATGTATGCATTACTCATTATTAGTAATCTTCATAGAAAGTTTTAGGCGACCCGAAGCGCACAGGGGTCCAGCCTAGCGCAGTGGGGACAGAAGTCAGGCGAGCAGAGAGCCGCCTCAGCGTGGTCAGCACCCAGGTAGGCTACACCTGTCAGGCCATCTTATTATGGGGACGGCCACAAGGAGCTTGGCATTGACCATAATCTGCCACCACAGGTGACTATGACTAATCTGCTGTGATGAAAACTGTGAAGGAAGGGGAACCGGCGAGACTCCCCGAAGACTGAAAAGGGGACTTGTTGTCTGCGGTGCGCGTATAGATGATAGGCGTATGGGCGTGTATAGGCATAAAGGCCTTTGAAAAGAATCCCTAAAACATCCGAGAATCACTTTGGTAAATGTATTGTTGGACTATACCTCCCAGATGCAGATAAACAAATCCTTACTTTTGTCACCTTACGACTGGAATAGTAGTTTCTTATCTTGGTGTAGCAACAACTCACTTCTGAGCCTCCAACTAGCACACAATACATCCTGCTCACACACTTACCAGAACCAAACAATAACTTACTTGCCTCTCTGCATTGGCAACCAATCAAAAGAAGGACTGGTCTCAATGTATTCCCTCTAAAATACAAAGCTCTAAAATGGTTGAAGGCCAAATTATCTTCAATAACTAATTCTTCCCTACTGTCCACCAAGAGAACTTCTCAAAGCACAATTTATTTTGTAATCCCAAGAGTATCAAAAAGCCTGTTGGTAGGCTAGTCCCCTCTTGTGGAATCATCCTGCCTCCTAATGAGAATCTTACACTCTGAATTGGCCACTGACACTGTGATTATCTGATATGATGTGCAGCACATTGTAATAGTAAAGCACAACACACATGCACACACACGTGCGCACACACACACATACACACACACACACGCACACACACACACACACACACACACACACACACACACACACACACACACACACACACACACACACAGAGACGTACAGCGCTGAGGGGGAAGTCCGTTTCATTGTCACTTACTGGAAAGCAGTAGAAAAGGAAATTACATCGTTGCCACTCATAGGATGACTTCTAGAGAACAGACCAATCAGCTACAACGCTGCATAGGGGACACATTCTCATTTTTGTTATTTATTGTAAATATTCATATTGGTGATTGTTTGTTACTCTGGTACATTATGGTTATGGTTATGCTAATTGTCAGACACCTTTGTCCAAAGCGACATAAATAAAAAATATACAATAATTAATTTAACAGCGAACAAATTCAGAAAGGTTGGTCAGACTATAATAGGGATATTAGCAATATAAACAATATCAATTCAAGCAAACCTAATGAAAATGAATGAATGGGAGAATAGTAAATAAACAACAGTCATTCAATCAATCTTACAATAATTATGGCATGTTAAGCAAATAAAACCAATGATCAATGGCCTACTGAAGAAGTTAGTAGAGATGAATAATCTATCTTCAACTGCATTGTGATCAGCATGATCAATTCACACAAACAAACAAACTTAAGACCAGGCGTACAACCTGCATGAGCTGTTGATGTTCAACCTCTACTCTATCTTCAACTATTGTAGACGGACGGACAGACAGACAGACAGAAACTTTATTGATTTTGAGGAAAATTTAGGAATAAAAAAAAAAAAGAAACATTAGAAATAATAGACAGTGTCTAGTATTAGAGAATGTAATTCTCTGCAGCTTATGTGTTTTCACTAGTGTAGTTTTGAGCTCAGAGTCAGAAGTTTGTAAGAAAGCTTTACAGATTGATATTGCGAAACAAACTCCCTATAGGTTCTCATCTGTGTCAACTGTTTGTTGTTGGTGGGGTTTGTGAAGCAAGAGTCTAGACTGTTTGTAGAAGAAGATATTTCAGACAAGAACTGTCTAATACCTCTACAGTTAACATACACTACAGTAAGAAACTTCACAGAAGAGTCCCTTGTAGCAGAGGGGATGCTACTGCCCTCTAGTGTTTATATTTCACACTGAAACTCAGTATGTATTTATTTCAGGTGTTGAGGAAAATTTCTTCAAATGGATGCCTTTCATCTGCACTGTGTTTCTATTATTGTTTACTAGGCTGTCAAATAATGTGGTAATGTATTTTTACTTTAACACAGTTAAAATGAATGAACCACTGTTCTGAGGAGGTCATGAAACTATGTTGAAATGTTACATTATTGCACACAAACCAACACATACACACGCAAATATGCAAAATGTGCCCCGTGCATATCTTACTTAAAAACACTGAACACAGAGAACAAAGTGAAAGCCTAGACTATTACAAGCCCTGTTCTTGGTTAGTGGCTTATACATTGATTTAGCAAAATTTCTTCAACTATGAGGTTAATACACGGGGACAGTAAATATGGTTTTGTTTCTTTTAACTTGCATAAAACACTGTCCTGCGGCTTATACACAATGTGGCTAATACACAGGAAATTACTGTAGTTTGAATGGAATAGATATGGAGTTTTAATAATGTAGCGATCACAAGCCTTGTAAAACTTTGGTGCTCTTGTTGTTTGTTAAACACTGGGCACTGGTATTTATAGGCTAACTGCTTAGCATAGACATTATCAAACTGGGTAATAAAGACATTGTAGTATCAGCTGAGTCGACTAATCAATTATGTTAAAGGGCCCTTCTCCTGCACTTCCTACAGGCAGTCGTTAGGCTTGGTGAACCCTGCCTGACCTGCTGGCGAATTTGGATTTCGCCCGGCAGCTCAGGCTGGAAACCTGCACATCTATCCAGAGCCTTTGGCTTCAATCACAAACTATCTTATCGCTAGTCTGATAGGTTCAAGGATTATCCAAGCATACGGGTCATGATTTGAATGATGCCAATAGAGCTTGACAGTCCCGCCCCTCCTCCGTAAGAGCACGCCTCTCGTGCAGTAGAAATAAAGTGCAGACCCTCCATACTAATGTTCAAGATTGAGCTTAGTATGGTGATAGCCAGACTAGGCAGTCGTCAGTCAAAGTCGTCAACGAGGTCTTCAAAATCCAGCTGTCGCGGTAGGTCATGCTCAATTAACATCAGTGTCAAACTGTTCAGTCTGCTCAGCCATTGAGGTGGTCAGTCTAATTTTTAGAATGGCCCACTTTGAAAATGATCTTTCCAAATTGGCATTGCTTACAGGCAACATAAATTGCATCCTTAGTGGTATGTCAACATTGGTGAAAACACTTTGGTGGCGCCTCTCTCTTATCAACAGAAGATGGCTACTTGGTGTTGGGACACTGACTGCATGAGGTGAGAAACTCACAAACTGTAAAAGCTCATCAGGAAAATGATCATGTACTGTATGATTGATGACCGATATAATGATCATGTATGATCGGCCATAATGCACTTTACTTGACCAGCGTTTTGTGCAAAAACCAAAGTATGCACATGTTTCCTTATAGGCCCTGTGTCTCTGTTGCAAAGCACTAATCAGTCTGTCTGTTCTGACATAGAATGCCTCAAAATTGGTCTTCGCCGGTATACATACTTTCATCTGTATTCTTGAGACATTGACATTGTCTTCGATTTGGATTCGAAGTCTTGGAACCGTCCTCTGATACAAAGTCTACAAGCGAATGGATCATACACATCAAGTAAAATACTCTCACGGTCACTGCAGCCTGTTGTTTCTAACCTAACACCTCATGAAACGTGCAGGATGTGGATTGAGGTTAGTAACATGGTTAAAATGGGGTTAGTTGTAGTTGCTGTCAATGCAATATGTCAAACCTCAAATTAACCTATTTTAAGGATTCACAATTACAGGATTTGTGAAATAGTTCACATAATCATGAAATAAGCATCAAAACATGTTGCTTTATATGGCCACTTTATTCAGCATGACAAATAGTTCTAAACGCCGAACTATACCTTTACGCAGTAGCAGCAGTTTAGCAAAAGTTTAGCAACATGAATACAAAACAAGCTTTCATAATGTGAGAACTGAGCCCTCTGAACAATTTAACCCCCCCCCCCCCCCATAAACACAGGCTACAAACATGCATATATACACAAAATCTCCAACACACTAATGGTAATACTTACACTCTTCACTATGAGTACACTGACATGTTCCCACTGCTTTGGCAAAAAAACCCCACATCAACACAAAATAAACAACAACACCTCCCTCTTCTTTCTGAAAAATCCGAGCAATGCTCCCATCCAGCATGACTATTCTGCTACCTCCCCACCCACCTATTTTCAATAGACACAATACCACTGTCACTTTATACAACAAACTGAGTTTTGATCAGCACTGATAATGTAATGTCTAAAGTCTAAAGACAATGTGTACAAGGTGCATAAACACATGACATTCAATGCCCAATAGTTTGCAGCACAGTGTTGTGCACATTCACACTTTTCAATAACTAGTTCAAAGTTCAGAATCACACACATGCAAAGTGAACTGTTCACGTTCATAGTTCACCATTTTTAATTTTAAACTAGTTAAAAGTTCAGTTAATTTGACTGAAAATCTGTTTCTGATGGTAGCAGACATTCCTTTTTTTGAAACGGAGCTCATCATCAGGTATGTCCAAATCTATTGAGTTCTATTTGAGTACCTGTTCATTCACAGGGAAGTCCAGGTTTATTGGAGTTCCTTTCCCTGCTCCCCAGTTAAAGATAAACAGTTTTGTGCTGTTGTTGTGTTCTCTCTTGCCCTGGGAATGTCGAGAGTGAGGAATCACAGCTTGCTGTTGTTGTACAGTGAGGCCTTGCTGAAGCTGAAGATGTCGGGTGTGGACAGTTCGTCCGAGTCGCATTGGCCACAACACTGACATGGACGCAGAGCCCTCCGGAAGGTATTGCGGAACTCGCGGGAAGCGAGGTAGTAAACAAAGGGGTCCACGCAGCAGTTGAGGCTGTTGATGCCATGAGTGAGCTTGTAGTAGGGGTAGAGGCTGTGGCCTTTTGAACGGAACAGCAAGTGCAGGATCTGGAGAAGTATGTTGGGCAGGTAAAAGAGGACAAAGCTCACTGCAGCTATGGAGCACACAATCCACGCGTAACGGCGCGAATAGTCCTCGACGTCCGTCAGTGGTGAGTGACGGAGCCCTCGTGTCACGGCCACATAGCACGCCACGAGGACGGCCAGCGGCACAGCATAGAACAGCAGGAAGACTGCGCCGAAATATGTGTAGGTGAGCCCTCTGCTGCCAAAGGTTCCACGCGGGATCACATCGAAGCAGGTGGTCAGGTTGAGCTGCTCCACACGGAGTGTCAGGTCATGGCGCATCATGGGCATCTGCACGACCAGCACCAGGCCCCAGATCAGCAGGCACACCAGGCTGGCGCGCCACGGCGTGCACCAGTGCTTGCCCTTCATGGGGTGCACCACACCCAGGTAGCGCTCCACGGCGATGGCACAGGTGATGAGGACGGAGCATTGCATGCTGCAGTGGAACGCCACCGTGTTGAAGCTGCACGCCTTTGCACCAAAGTGCCAGTCATTGCCCCGGAAATGGTAGATCATCTGGGAAAGAATTTTTATAAAGATTTTCAGAAATGTTTTTAGAATGCGAATGAAAGGGACCCTTAAAACCGGGGGCCCTTAGAAATTGATATAATTTCAAACGAAAAGTAGAGACACAACGTTTCATGATATTTTTGTGCATTTTGTTCCAAGAAGTGCGTTGAAGTGGCAAGGCAAGGCCTCAGTACCTGTAGTGGCAGAGATATGCTGTACAGGAGGTCGGCAAAAGAGAGATTGATGGCGAAGATGATGGTGGAGGTTTTCCGCTTGGTGTAGAGGCAGAGGAGGATGAAGCAGAGGAAATTACATGGGGTGCTGACCACGATCACCAGGAGGTAGATCACAGGGAGAGCCACAGTGATGAGCGGACTGCCCAGATCCTGCAGAGTGTGGTTGTCCAAATCATGGGCCACCGAGATGTTCATCCTGATAAGGTGTACTGGGACCAAATGTTGAGTAATGGTGGTAGGAACCGCAGATCAATTCTGATTGATAAAAATGGCAAAACACAAAATAATAAGACAATGAACAGATTACATTACATTTGCCTGACGCTTTTTAACCAAAGCGACTTACAACATGGTAAAAACATTTAAAGCTTTTAAGAGCAATTCTAACAACGGTTAAAAAAAAAAGAACACAATGAGTGTATCAATGAGTGTAGTAAGTGCATCAATTAGTGCAATTGTCTGTAGTGCTATGAGAGATGTTCTCTGAAGAGCGGTGTTTTTAGACATTTTTTGAAGATGGCGAGGGATGTCCCTACTCTAGTTGGAACAGGTAGTGCGTTCCATTAACGAAGGACAACAGATGAGAAAAGTTTGGATTGGCCTGAGTGTGCTGGTGGAAGAGCTAGACGTCGCTCGGCTGAGGAGCCCAGTGGTTGTGTGGTAGCATATGCCTGAATGAGGGCATTCAGATAGGTGGGAGCAGAGCCGGAAAATATTTTGTAGCCAAGCGTTAGGGCGCTTTCACACTAGGTCCCCTGGACCGGACCCGGGTTCGTTTGGGCCGATGGTTCGGTTGTTTTTGATAGTGTGAACGCAACCGTACCGAACTCGGGTGCGGACCCGCCTGAAAAGGTGGTCTGGGGTCCGGTTCGCTAGAACGCTGGAGAAGGTTGCTAAGCAAACGTTCTAAAGATTCTAAAGAATCTTTACCTTTGTCCTCTTCATTGCACTGCCTTTTGCTGTGTTGCCAAGTGATATTTTGTAAACAGAATTCTGGAAGTTCGTGTTGCTTATGACGCAAACGGACCCGGGTCCGCAGACAAACATGTAATGTGAACAGAGACCAACTACGGCAAAAGTAACCGCACTCGGGTCCGGTACAGCTAAACGGACCTAGTGTGAAAGCAACCTTAGAGTCTTGAATTTGGTGCGCAGATCATCTAGAAGTTACTTTGCTCCCTACTTATGTTGACACCTTCAACTTGAACCTCTGTGACTGAACACATGATCACCATAACAACCACCTCTCAGCCTGACTGAAGTTGTGAGAAACCTTATGTGAGCATGTTGCCTCTTTTTGTAGTGGTGTTGCTTTTCACTACCTGGATCACCAGCAGGTAGATCACTGGGAGAGCCACAGTGGTGAGCGGACTGCCCAGATCCTGCAGTGTTGTTGTCCACATTATGGGCCACAGAGACAAAACAACTTCAACTTAAGTATGATACTGAACTCTTGGCATAGGCGGTGGTTATCTCTTGTGGAACTTGTCTTGTGGATTTACCACCATTCCAAACGATATTCTGGTCAAGGCCGCGGTACTTATTACTGTATAGCAAATTAAGCTTGCACTTGCTACCCGCGGGCACATGTGTTAGATCTAAGCAACTTCCTTACTTGGCCAGGGCTCACTTGAAAAATATGCTTCTGTCTCAGTGTGGCTACCCTGCAAACAAAGGATACATACTGTATATGGATAACTAACTCGATAAGTAGGTAGGTAAATAGATCAAATTGGCTTACAGAAAGACTGCTAGTCTGGTACTATACTACTACTGAACTGCTAATTTAAACTTTCTGTGAAATGCATGCTGTATACAATCAGCATGATAGGTGCATAAGCCAGTGCTATTTTCCTTCTCTACAGCTAAACAAAAAATCTGTGTTGACAACAGATTTCAGTTGGGAGTTGAAGGGGGTTTCCAAGCACTTTCGTTTGCGAAGTATCACGTTGAGATCTCACACAACTGTGTGCTTTTCATGTGCTCTATGGCTAAAAGCACATTGTCGGTAATTTTGAGGAAATGCATCAGATCCTCCCCTCAGCCAATGTGCCAATCAAAGTGCTAGCCACGTGTCAGTTTTCACCAGCATTAGCATTGTACTCTCAAGGGAAATTCACGTGTCATTTCACAACAAGTCATTTGGGGAAATGCAGTGGCAGAATTTGAAATAAAACATTACATTACAAAAGTTAGAACATGGCAAGAGATAAGGAACTGCTTTTTAAAAACAATTTCCTCCATATTTTAGATAGTTACAAAATAAATTGATTGTTATAATACAATAAAAGACAACCAACTACAACAAAGGCAACATCTACCCACAACTCATATGATATATAATATTTTGGACCTCAGATTTTGTGACTTTAACAATAACTGTGAATAATAACATTTATAGTGAGATAACATAGACGCAGTGCATGGTACAGTTTGTGGTAATAATTGTATCGAGTGGCAGAACATCATCTGATTGACCATACACTGATACTTCGTATTTACATGATACGGGGTTACATATGTGTGCAACAAGTACCAATGAACTGTAGCATATTGATAATACAATTTCATTGTAACCAGTGTGTTAGAAATAGTTGCCTTCACTTCTTTCATTTAGGTATAATTTAGCTGTTGAAACACAATGCTGTTTACCATTCACATTTTTTTTAAAGAATGCTGAAAAATCAGTACTTACCATTTCGTGATCACAAAGATAAAGATAAAAGATTTTCCACTTGAAAAAAAATGAACTCATATTAACAGCACCTTTTCAAAGGCATTCTTCGTAGACAGGAAGCAATCTACCACGTTCTGTTCAACCTCACAATGCCACCCTAGGATAGAATAGCAGGGACCCTGCATATGGCAACCACACCCCCTTTCTAGTTTCTATAATGACGTGGAAAGTAAGTCATCACTTACACATCACTGTATTATAATGACAAAAGGGATGTAACTTTAATATTACATCCATACAAGTACAAAAATCAACTTTAGTGACCACAGGTGCCATACAGAACACATTAGGATACATTAAAGCATTGTATGTGAATAGCATTGCTTTGTCAGAAAGATCTCACTGTACGATAAGCAACAATAAGTGCCAATGCACAAAACAGCAGAGTGTTTTCATGTGGGTGTGATCTTAGCACCTCTTGTTATTTCCTCTGTTGGCTAAAAGCGGTCACAGGATTTCGTTACTGAGGCAACTAGGCTCTGGAACTACACAAAAGCAAATATTCACCTGTTACATTTCCTAGTTGTTGAGGAACAATCAGGAAATTATTGTACAAGTCAAAGATACTATAGCAACTGCTTTTCAAACATGTGTCTTGAGAGCTCTGCATTAAGTATCAGTGATACCTGGGAAGGTACAGTATGAGCTCATGCCACTAAAACAAAGCAGCATATGCAACGGCTGGATATCCTCATTCATAATCATTGTCTTTATCATGATCTACATCAGAAAAATAAATTACATTTTTCTCGAAAGTACACTTGGGCCTAGGTAAATCTTTGTGAACGAAGTGACAGAAAATGAGTTTTACAACTATGCACTGTCTCTATTTCTATGCAACTGCTTCTGTGTCACCTTTTGTTTTGAAATGTTTGTTTCCTGCAGTTGTGGTAATGTAGCACATGAAAGTGAGAGAGAGGTGAGAGAACATTTGACGCAAGTCGTAAATGGGCAGGCACAAAAGTTCCGTTGACACAGATAGAGAGTCACTGTCATAACACGTGTCACTCTCATAAAGAAACTATGAGGTGCCTGCCACCTTCTCCAAAGTTGGCTTTCTTTATTAATAATAATAATAATGATAATGATAAGCTGTTTTTATAACACCTTTCATACACAGAATGCAGCTCAAAGTGCTTCACATTTGGAACATGTCACAAAATAAAAAGAGTCAACCTGGAAACTACCGCCCTAATTTTTACCTCTGATAGGGAACCAATCACAGAACAGGGGGGAAGCAAGACGATGATGAGCTATGCACAGACGCATTTGATAGACATCCGTGGCGTCCAATGAACGGATCTGGGCATTTTTACGAGAAAATGAACGTTTGGTTGCCAGACCATGTCTCATTGAGAAGTGGTAGGCACTAGCCAGGCTAGCCCGGTCGAGCAATTTATTCATTTTTGATTGGACGAGAGGCATTCTATGAGTCATCACGAGTGGTGATATCCCAGCGCAACACCACTCATGACTTTGAACTGCTAGTAATCTCTCTGCAAATGATACATTGTAACTGTTAAAATATTTGGGGCTATCAGGTAGGGGTCGAGTTTTGACAAATGAACTTACGGCGGCCTGTGGGTCATGAAGCCTAATTAGGTCTGGTGACATACACTTCAGCTTTTTGAAAAAATGTCCTCGCCATTAAATTAACAGAATTATCAATGTCAATTAGGCCTACCCAATTTATAACATAACGATAACTTTATGGTCCAATTTAACGACGAGTTAGGCCTATTGACTTCACGTTATCTTTAGTCTGCAGTTAGAAACAGCGTAAAAGTTGTTTTTTCAACTTATCTGTTCCATTTTATTCTTTCCTAAAGCAAGACTTCTTCTTGGCCATAACAGTAAGATTTTCTAACTTTTTTTGTAGGCTTACTTTGTGTACACTCCTCTTCACCGTAGGCCTACTTCTCGCATTGTTGCGGCGATTTCCTCCCAATTTCTTCTTTTTTATTTTTTTATTTTTTTTTTGTTATTTGTGGGTCGAATTTGCTTTTCAATTTCAATATAGTTTTTTGTTTGTTGTATTCTTCTAGCAGGATCATTTTCGCCCTCTGTCCAATTTGGCTTCCTTGCGTTCTTTTCTTGGGTGTAAATCAGTAGAACACGAACTGTCTGCAATGGTAGACGTATTCTCCATGTTTACTCCCTGCCCTCCATCTCTAATCATGTGAACGTTTAAGTAGATGTAGGCTACTGCATAGTGGAGATTGAGAGGACCCAAAAATCATCCTTTCGGATAACATGCTGTTGGTGCATTTGGACATTGTAAGCGTTCTCTTGGAAGAGTGAAAAGCAGTTTGTAGTAAAGCTGCTTCTACTCATTGGCTACATTTTGTGACTCCTCTGTCCCATTGGTGCTTGCCTTCAAATGATAGCAAATCTAAACTGGTCGTCTTCACATCAAACACGATACGAGTTTACTCAATTATTGGTAGGAAGCATTTTCTCATCCAAAATATTGGTGGGGACAAATTCCCATGGTCCCCATGGAAACCTACGCCCATGGTTTTGAACCCTAGCATCATGATAGATGTGTTAACTTTGGTTAGGCTGGACCAATAATTTCAATCATATTAATCAGGGACTAACATTCCTACTTCACCTAACCTTTGCAAACTGATGAACTGCATCTGCAGTCAGGAAACAATGTCATTTGCCTTACATGTATTCATGCATTCATCCGACTGTCATTTATTTGATGCTTGAATTGCTACAACAGTTTACTACTGCCACTTTTGATTTCTAAACTAATGTCATCCCCTCTCGTTGCTGATTGGCCCACCACCTTGGTGGCTGAGAGGAACTCCAGCACATTGAGGGGAGCCAGATTAGAATCTTAGATAGATTCAAATGAGCGGAGATACCGGTGGGTGGGGCAAAGCAATGAATCCAGGGGTAGGCTACTATGTTTGTGGCCACTCATCTTACTGTACCTCACACCTGCATGTCAGGTCTTTAGTTATCACATTATTACAAGTGTAAGTGAGGGGCTGCGAATCTGCAACCGCAGAGTCCAGACTGCTGGAGGGGGTATTCATATAAAGTGTCCTTATCATGCCCTTTTCACAGCTCACAGTAATAGTCTCATCTGATTTTCCTAACCACTCCACTCCACTGTTGGGATATGAACATTACCTGATCATCACCCAGATAATATTGTGGCATATATATGCCTCTTCCTGTCAATGTTGACATACAGTATTTGCTTTCCAATTCAACAGCTTCTGCTTCTCCAGCTTGTCACCCTAGCCTGCAAATTATACCTGCATGTTAATTTATATGACGTAGTATTGCTGAAGATAATGTAAACGAGGTTCAAATATTACCTCTGTAGATTAAAGCAGTGTTTTTCCATCATGGTAGTATCACTGTGTTTTCTTTAACACTGTCATCACATATTGTAGGTCAAAACACATGACACATGAACTGCAGGACTTGCACTGTGGGCATTAATTGAAATGCTGGTCAAAGTGTAAAGGCTGAAGTCTAAGTATGGGCTTTAATGGTCAAAGTGTAATGCAGCCTATACTATTCAAATTCAATACCGTGAGAAAGATCCTAAGCACAAACAGCAGCACACTCACACCACATGATGCTGTTGGTTTATACACAATAACTTTGTTCATAGATTGATTTAGCACTTTGCCCAGCATTTAGGCTATGTGGGCCTTACAGTATATGTTTTATGTTACAACTGTTCACTTTCTTTAACTTTCTTTATTCCGATATGTTATAACCAACTTTTATCAAAGCATCAAGCTATGAAACTCTCCTTGAACAAGCACATGGCAATGGCAAACTTCCTTTTTTACATTATGAAGAACCTTTGATCAACATTCGCTTGTTGCTTGATCCCAGTTGCTCTTTGACAAATCATACTTTGCTCAAAAAGAGTACTGTGGCAGTAATTGAAACATGCTATCTAAATGAAAAAGTTCTAATGAAAAGGTCTAAACTGTGGTATAAAAGACACTTATTATTTTGATTATTCAAGGGGATCTGAAAATGTAAAAAAAAGAACAAAATATGGTGGCTTCCTCAATAATCACCTTACTGTTAACTATCAGTATGTGTGGAAATGTAACCTATAACCTGCCTTTGAACAGATGGCGCCGCAGATTTTGTTAAAGTTTCTTTAGCTCATGCTGGCCTGAGTGTACACATATACACACACACACACATACACACATACACACATTCACACACACACACACACACACACACACACACACACACACACACACACACACACACACACACACACACACACCCATTATAGCATGTCAATGTTGAATTCAAGATAAAGTCAGGTTTATGAGTCAACATTATAAACTTACCACTGCCACTGTCAAGCTGGCTCCTCGTTCTTCTCAAGACACAGATGTGAAGTGCTCTTGTCCGTTGACTCAGTCAGTCGTGGTTTCCTTCCTGTATCCCTTGTGTAATGTTTTTTGAGCAAGCTGCATCTCCATCAGTTTTTGATGATTCTCATAGTGACAGCAACAAATTTGTGTTGCTTTTTAGACACCATGGTCTACTATGCATGAAATTAACCTTATCTTAAAGGAAAACCAAAGATAAGGTAGAGTATACATAGAAACCTGTATACTCAATCATCCTGCCATTATGGCATTATGACTGAAATACTTGTGGTTGTTGCTGGGACTATGTTCAGTGGCAAGTTCACGGACTGGAGCCTGTAAATTGTAGCACCATCGGACCAGGACACGAGCATGCTATCAAGGGCACAGTGCTAGCATCACTTAGCACATAACATTTTTTGACTCATTGAATATTAACAGTTAGCTATGGAAAAATAAATGTTAGAATTCAATGAGTGTCTTTTTCACTTTTGAATACTGACAGACTTGCTGTCACTAACACACACACACACACACACACACACACACACACACACAAACAGTGGCAACAGTGATGATTTTCTGGACACACTATATACTAGCAAATCACAGGACAACAGAACAACATTGTCAATCTTAGACATGAATTAGTCCCACCTCCGAGTTGTAAAGGGTTTCTGCTCAACAGGAAGCAGGCTCTGGCCTTCACCATGACTCATCAGAAACTAATAGTAGCGCACCCAGCACCAGGAGTGACAGCGAATCAGCGAGGATCTCCCTCACACACTGAGCCCCGCACCTGCCCGTGCTCCTTCCACAATATGCCGATGCCAGGAACAACAGCATCATCACTTCTTAATCAGCTCTGCCTCTGGTGCAGGTCATAATAATACCAAATTATAAAAAAAACTGTTGAAGCTCCAGTAAAACAAAGCCAAAGTTATCTTACCCACACTGTGAACAAACATTAGGGTCCTGAAACATAACCCAGTCAAAGTATGTTTGCCTTGACTGAGTTTAGTTATGTCAACGTGTCCAACAAGGCCACTACACATGCTAAGTTTGTCATTAGACCACACAAAAGGAATTTCCCCCAGGTCTGGCACAATTTTAACCCAGGGACAGATTTAGCCCAGGTCAGGAGCAGATTATGAATCCAGGTCAGGCCTAGTTCAGAGAAAGCAGGTGTCATGCTGCACCTGGAAACCAATCTGAGTTATGAAAGTCACTAAGACAGAAAGAATCATCTCAATTTATGGAGAGGGGAAAAAGGAATAAAGAGGCTGACAGAACTGATTACGCCAATGCTTCTTATCACTTGCAGATAATGGTTGACAAGAATTAATGCAAACACGCTCTCAATCACAAAAATATGTGTGGTTATGGATATGTTTAATTACATAAGGAGAACAACAATACCATTATATCATTCAGTTAAAAAACATTAAATGCATGTTTTTGTAGTGTTTACACCTCTAAACAATAGTACACATTATGGCAATATGTTATCTGGCACCAATTTCCCACCACATTGTTAAGACAAATGAATGATGAAGACGAATGAAGAATGAGATAACCAAAAGGCATTCCCAGCTGGAAATCTTATGAGGAGACTTTGTGTCAACAGTCGTCCGACATCAAACACACCAGGTGATCCACACACATGCTGAGGCAGTGATGACCAACACACACCCCAACAGGTGCGTCCCCGATCCCACTGTGAATTCTGAATTATGAGGGCCAGATGCAGATTCATCTGAAAAGCATGAAGTTCATTTAGTTTACTTTTATTTTTACACTCTTTACAGCATTATTATGATGATTACTATTGTTATCGTAGTAGCAGTAGCAGTAGTAGTGTGTTATATGGTGTAGGATAAATACAGATAATCCAACTTGTGAATTTGTAAGGCAGATGATTATAATGCTCCTCAAAAGTTTGCATGGTGTTTATAAAGCATCTTAGCCTCTCTCCTAGGCAATGTATGTATTGATAGAAAAAGAATGTACCTAAGAGTAGCACTGATGACTTGATTTCTGTCCAGAATGTGGCTTCATCCTTGACCACCGTTGCCCTGATTTAAAAAAGACATTAAATGAGAGCAGCCCTGTATAACTGCATTATACTAAAGGTCCACACTGAGAAGAATTCACCAGTTCTCTCTTACACGCAAATGCAACCAACCTCGATATGGACCTTGGTTTAGTTTAGTCTCTTGCTTTCTGGCTTTGTTTTAGTACTTCAGCATTACATTGAAAGCCTCACCCTCTTACCAGAATTCCAGCACCTGTGGAGCACCTGTGCTGGGCGGCAGCCAGGTGAAAATCAGCTCCCTGCCGTCCTTCTCTCTCCTGGAGCTCTGAGTCACCGCACTGGCCGCGCCTGAGCCACACTAGCTTTCCCATAGGAAGGCATTCCAACCGTTAGACAGCTATGCACTCATACAGTCATTGTACAATACAGGGTCATCACACAGACATTCAAACTAATGATTTTGTGAACAGGGTGTTGACATTCAAAACGTTTAAAAACCGTGAATGATTCTGTGAATAGATTTACATTCAAAACATATTTAACAGGCATGAATGATTCTGTGAATAGGGTGTTTACATTCAAAGTCTTCACTTGTGATGGAAGGTTTATCCAGCTCCCAACTTCAGCAGAGGTGTTTGGACTGCGGGCTTGCAACAGGATCCCCCTGTATTTCTCTGAGGATCCAATATACACTGCTCAGAGATATAAAAACAAAACCATCACTGAACACTGTTAAGGGGCGGGTTCACTCCAAAGATTTGCGACAAGATGAGCTGCAACATTCTAAAACCTTGCAACTGTGACTAGACATGAATGCTTTGCAACAGCTGGCAGCATTTCATGTACACCGCTGCAACTCCTGCAACGGTGTGTCTCGTCTCAGATCTTTGGTGTGAATTGGGACTTAAGAGCCAGCCTAGTGATTATTTGAGATACCATGGTGATATTAAGCTTTTCTCGATCGCTAAGATGCACTTAATGCAACTGGGATCCACTCGATCTTCATCTTCACCTCCTCACCTTATTACAGTAATATCAAATTGGTGCTTTGGAATCTATGCAGAAATTATAGCACCTTAATAATGTTGTTGACACGAATCACAAGGACACAGACACAAAAAACAGCCTTTATGAATAGTGTCAATATCTTTAAAACACAATGTATTGGGCTCATTGGCCATTTCCCAGTAAAAACAATAGGCCTACATGAACACATGCTATGACTGACACAGAGACAAATCTTATTGTTGACAGTGGCATTTGTGCTCAGACTTTAACATTTCTTTTAAACTATTGACCTTTTATGCATTTGTTTAATATTATTCTTCACTTTTGTTTATGTAAAGCACATTACATTACCCCTGAGTATGAAATACACTATATAAATAAACTTGCCTTGCCTTAGGCAAATGCAGTCAGAACACACAAGCACAACATTACCTTTAACTATTTCCCCATAGCGGTAAGTTGAGCCGTTGACCTGGAGAGTGTAAGGCGAGCCTGTGTTCTGAGGTCCAACACTGTGCCTGGGCAGCATAGAGGCACATGCGCTGGAAGGGGCTCCATTCGGATATGCATTCAAACAGCTTCCAAAAGTACACACCAGAATCCAGACAAATATAAAATGTTGTGATCTTTTCTTTTTCTTTGGAACCATGCTCACAGAATCCTGACTCCACGGCACTCTTGTAGTATCCTACTGCCATGCCTAAGCCCTCGTTTTCACTCACCGATGCATGCCAGGAGAGACACACCTGGTTGTGCAGGATCAAAAAAAAAAAAAAGTTGGTAACTGGATACTTCAGTCTGTTGCTTGCCTGACAAAATAATACAGTGGGTAGATCAACTTAGCCTTCTGCTGAAATACTGATGTTAGTAATTCCCACCACTTACACATGTGTTTGTTTTTAAGCACACTAGCAATAATAATGATGATACAATTGCAAAAGAGAATTTCTTGAACACTGAACACAGGAGTTACTGGTTGACCAAGGCAAAAACCCTGACTGGAAAAAGTGTCTTTAGAACAGTCCGAATTACAATCTAAATGAACACTCATTTACTGTACAGAGCTCTTTACATTAGCATAAGGACACGTGGCCTCTGAGGCTGGCATGTGACACTAAACACACAAAACACACAAATTATATACACAATTACATGCACATCTACTGTAGTTTTATGCTTAACTTTTGTCTGGCTGTATCCCACTTTTAAACAGTTTTAAATCCAAAAGTCTTTTCTACTTTTGCTGACAAAAACAGGATCATCTCAAGGATGATTTGCTATTTTTGCTTTTAGGCCTGTGTCTACCCGGGTGTTCATTTCCATTTCCTTTTCATGTTAACAGTAACAGCCTCCTTCCTACGCCCAACTCAAAAAAGGGAAGTGGAGGTGAAATGTGCAATGTTTTTCACCAATTGGAGGTGAAGTGTTTTTTACACATTGTTAACAGTAACAGTATGATATTGTACTTGGAAAGGAAAATTGCATAATGTTATGTTTTCATAGGCCTTGCTTACATGTGTGTGAGGCATTATAATTGATCAAAAACAACATGGAGGAATCTTTTTTTCATGGTTTGAGTGTCTTGATGGCTGCTGAAGAATACAAAGAGGACTAGTGTATTGCGGTATGCCCTTATATTGTCTAAAGCCCTGAGAGGTGATTGGAGTTCAGATTGAAGTCATGCCGAAAAAACTTTTCATTGTTTAATGTCTACTCAACTAAAAGAGAGCTACTTTAAATTAGAAATGCAACACACTTATCACTTTTCTGTCGAGCATACTGGCTCAGGGCCTGAATGTTTTCTAAAGGCACACACGTTAAGGCAACTTTACTGTATTTGTGAATGCACAAAACCTTGCAAACTGATCAGAATGACTTAATAAAACAATTTACCAAACTAAAAATCTCAAATGGACTTCAAAACTGGCGTAGTTTTCTCATAACACTGAGTCATAAAAAACGAATGTACAGAGACAAGGAACATGATAAAAAAAATAAATGAATGTTCAAAATCACAAATAAACATGTATCAGACATATAATACATTCATATTATTTTAATAATTTGCATCAACATTTTGCATCTCTGGTCCTGGTTATAATCAACCTTAGAGAGATCCACCATTGTGGGGTATCTTACACACATTTCATTTCACAGTTCATTTTCAGTATAGACATGGTTCGGAAATGTATATGTATATCATATTAGTTTTGTTCAACTGTTCAGATGAACATATTTTTGTTGAAGGAAATATGGGAGTAAAAATAGAGAGAGTAGGCTAGAAATGTTTATATCAAATGCGTTGTGATGTACTGTAGCCTCTGAGGTGTGAATCTTGCAGACAAAGAGTAATATGTGAGAGTTTCACTAGCTTTTGTCTACCAGCAGATGTCACTGTTTGGTTCTGTGAAATTTACCAATTCAACTTTTATTCACATTTGTATTCATATTCTTTTTCAAATACAATGCAACAACGTTAGGCCCAGAACAATGGTTTCCATTCACCCAGACATTGTGATTTGAAATATTGCTGCTTTAATTTCAGGATTTTCAAATTGAAAGTAAAGCACAGCTAACTAAATGAAGATGTACATTTCTTTGTAGAGTACTTAAATCTTTTATCTACATGTACCAAAGCCTACATTTGAAGGTCCGTGCCATTGTTTCATTGAGTGTGTTTGTTCCATTCCTTCAGTGCTTGTTTTTGTGCTGTCCAGTGTGTGTGTGTGTGTGTGAGAGAGAGAGAGAGAGAGAGAGAGAGAGAGAGAGGTTGTGTGCTCTACAGTATGTGGCAGTCCTGGTGTTAGGAAATCATTTGCATCACAGCCATGTGACACAGCACTTTACAATGACTGCCTCCATGACTGGCGGCAAGGCACAAATGGGATAGATTGATTGGCCGTGCAGTGTTGTCCTGTATGTGTGTGTGTGTGTGTGTGTATGTGTGTGTGTGTGTGTGTGTGTGTGTGTGTGTGTGTGTGTGTGTCAGTCTCAGTGTACGGGTGTGTATGTGCATGTGTTTACTTCTGTGTATGAGTGTTTCTGTGTTTTTGTGTGTCTTTGAGAAAGAGAGAGAGAGACAGAGAGAGTGACTATGCCATTGTATGTACTTTCTGTACTTCCACACTGTCAAAATAACAAAAGAGAGACTTACTATCTTACTGTACTACCTTTGCGAGAAATTATTTAGCTATTTGTCTGTGTTAAGCCCAATTCACCCCAAAGATCCCCGACGTGATGAGACCGAGTTGCCACGGTGTGAATTAAATGTTGCTCGCAGTTGCAAGCCATCGCAGAGCATTCAACATGTTTAGTCGCAGTCGCAAGGTTTTAGAACGTCTCGTCTCGTCTATAAACCATAATGTCAATAGATAGGTATCAGTGTGCCAAAATTATTTTAAAAAGACTTTTGCACTCCTTCAACTCCTGGCTCATTCTTTTCTGGTGAAAATATGAATACACACGACACGGCTAACTACAACAGAGAGACCCAGGCCTGACTCAGTGATGTATTGGTTGACATCATAATAAGCACGGACGCAGGCCCCAGAGTCCAGTAAAGGAGATTTCTAATGCTCGATTATCAGAGTAGCTGGAGAGATGATATCCTCCAAGGGAATCCTACAATTCATCAGTACAGGAAACAGATCGATGAGGATCACACACACACACACACACACACACACACACACACACACACACACACACACAGAGAGAGAGAAAAAGACAGAGAGATGGATAATGTCCGATGGGACCTGTAAGGATCCATTAAAGCCTAATATTGTATTTGTTTCATGTTTACTAGTTTTATGTTCCCAGTCAAAAATGGCTGCTGCTTTATAACTTGTTATAGATATGACCACTTTTGAACTTTTGTTTGCTATTTATGGCCTGCAGGGCTCATTGCCTTGAGCTCATGCAAGACAGAAATGTGAAAATTCTATTGGGGAAAAACTCCAGTGCCTTGTGCAAAGAGAGGAGTGTGTGTGTGTGTGTGTGTGTGTGTGTGTGTGTGAATGTACAGAAGCACAGATACAGTCCATCTGATCAGTAGGTATGTGCCTGAACTCCATTTTATACACTGACCATTTTCTCACCCATTCATTTCTAATGGCCGGTCATTTTTCAAGGGGAATACACGTGGGTTTTCTAAAGTTAAATAATACACCCACATTGTTATGAATAGAGCCTTGTGATAGTCAATTTCAATTTAATTTCACTTATAGTGCCAAAACATTACACATGTCTCATGGCGCTTTACAGCGCTTTATACTCAGGTTAAATTAACAATATCTTTGAGAGAAAAGAATTGTCATCGGTCAAATTTGTCTGTGAACACAACAGGAGGGTTAACACGGATGAATGTCATATTTTCATTAGGATGAGCTCATGCTCAGGGGCTCCTTACAGAAGACCTGCCTTTGGCATTGCAGTTATTCCTGCTGTTTTCCCCCTCAGAGAAAATACTCTGCAGTCTGGAACTAGACTTACAGTAGGGGTGGGAATTGGCAAAAAAAATGACAATTCGATACTATTGCGATATTTGGGCCACAATTCGATATTATTGCAATTCTTAGCATATTGCGATACAACAAGTATTGCAATTGGATTCCTTGATAAATTGCTATTCATGTCTTCCAAATTATTCGAAAGCATTACAAAAATTAGGAAAATAACACTGTTCAACTCACTTTGCAATGGTGCATGTCAAGGTCCTTACTATTCACTTGTTTGTTGAAAACCGAAATGGACCCACCATTTTCGGTGTGAAAGAAGTGTTGAGTGTTGTGTATAACAGGTTGTGATTGTGAATCCATTTAAAATTGCACAATAAAACGCACAACAAGTACCCCCTTATAAGCGTAATAAGCAAATTTAATGTGATCAGAGTAAACTCGACTCAAATAAAAGTAAAATAGATGATGAAATTATGTAATTAAGTATTGCGATACTTTGAGCTACTAGTATCGATATTGCATACACAAAATATCGCGATACTGAACAGAATCGATTTTTCCCCCACCACTAACTTACAGTAAGGTCTACCAAACCTGCTGTACCCATACGTTTAGTAACTGAAATTCCAGTTGCTCTACTTTGAGGCCTGTATAGGTACATACAGTAGATGGATGTGTTTCTGGAGGAAAGATGCTATATTATATGAAGTGAGGCTAAAGTCTCTGTATGTGGTATGGCACTGTGAGGTGGAGCCTATGTCGTGTGTGTGTGTGTGTGTGTGTGTGTGTGTGTGTGTGTGTGTGTGTGTGTGTGTGTGTGTGTGTGTGTGCGCGTGTGCGTGTGTGTGTGTGAGAGAGAGAGAGAGTGTGTGTATGTGTGAGTGAGTGAGTGAGAGAGAGAGAGAGAGAGCATAGAAATACTTACCATGCACTTTAAATACTTCTTGCTGTCAGGGAATGCTTTGACCTGTTAACAGCCTCCCACACTGTTGTGGAGAGCCTGTGAAGATGTCGTTGCTGAGATACCACAGGGCTTTGGCCTTTTAAAGAGAAAATCGCAATCAAATAAATAGATGGATCTTCAAAATAAATACTGTAGTATTCTTCTGAGCAACTGAATGACATGTATGGTTTAAAAATGTCAGCATCACTTTGCCACATTGCCTTTATCAAGGCACTTAAAGCCTTACAGTACAGTGAAGTGGAGACCTCACTAAATAACCACCTCAAATGTGTAGCTTCAAATGGTCTTCTCTTAGCATTATGTCAAGAAGTCTTATGTTACAATAATGATGGGTGATTATAAGAGGCATTGTACCATGTTAGTGAGACACATCCCTACATGGTTTAATTATAAAAACTAAACTATATTTTCACAACAATTAGGTCAAACATATGTTTATCTAAAACCTGTAGAGCAGGTTTTTTCGAGGAGATTAATGACAGCACTTGGAACAACACTTGCGACAATGCAACAAGAGTACTGCAACAGTAAGCTGCAGATAGCCTAGCCTTCTCATTTCGTCGGTACGTTCCCTGGAGTTGGCCGGGCCACCGCCACAGCGAGGTGGATAGCGTTGTAGCCAGTGACCGCCGGAAGGAACCTGCAGGTGCCCTGATGGGCAGAAATCCGGCGCTGCCTGTGCATAGCATATTGCAGTAAGAGAAAAAAATCTGCGGAGAGCGGTGATAACTTGTTGATTTTCTGGCGACAGGCACCCACCGCGAACGCGTCGAAGTATCGTTGGCTTGGCAGCCAGTCGCCTTCCTTGGGGATAGAATTGCAGCTGTTGCTCTGGAAAACAGCTGGAATCACACAGCGTTCGCTCTTTGAGGAACTCCAGGATGCTGGAGGAAATCGCAATGCCGTGGTGTGGGTATCGCAGTGCACTTCAGAGCAAGACGCCGGCCACGTCAATTACACAGGACAGAAATCCTGCGCTTTGACAATATTTTGCCTGTCTCTACTCATATGTTAAGGGCATCTCACTCGTGACGGTGTGCCAACCACGTGTCTACGTAATGGGAAGGCAATCTTTCGTCTCAACCCCTCCTCCTACATCTGTTTCCAACGCACAGGTCCACTGCTACGTTGATGTATTTTTACCGGACGCACAACTCTTTTGGAGAAGGGTCGTTGGCAAAGCCACATCACATACATAGAAGAGGACATAGAGCCGCGACGACCGCATTAGGACAACAAACTTAAGTCTGTCGGAATACTGACACCCGGAATTTTCGAAAGAGCCGTGCAGTTTGAAAATGAAGACGTCAGCAGCTAAAAATTGATCTGTCCCCCGATTTTAAAGAATACCAACGTGACGCGACTTGATTTTGGCTATGTGTATAGTTGGTACAACAGTAGCTGTCTCTGTATAGGATGCATCCTCCTCTGGCTCTCGACGCTGTGCAGATCCACCCTTTCCACGGAGCGACGAACTAATATGCAATGGTTTTCTGCTCTGAAATCCCTCGCGTTTTACCGTTATCCCGCTAGTTCTGTGTGTTTGTCGGCCACACACACACAACCGTGCGACAAATGCGATTTAAACAGTATATTTTGGTTACTGATAACCCGGGGAGGCGGCACTATTGGTAACCTGCCGGATAATAACATAACCTTCATCATAAAGTGCAACGAAATATTTCTCCACGTGAAGGAAAGCGCAGCGGACCCCGGGTTTCACCAGTTATTTTCTATGGTACAAGTGGTAG